>NW_026728070.1:340000-600000 GCF_030684315.1 Stegostoma tigrinum
GGAGGTAGGGAGGAGATAGGTCAGTCCAGGGAAGACGGACAGGTCAAGGAGGTGGGATGAGGTTAGTAGGTAGGAGATGGAGGTGCGGCTTGGGGTGGGAGGAAGGGATGGGTGAGGAAGAACAGGTTAGGGAGGCGGAGACAGGTTGGACTGGTTTTGGGATGCAGTAGGTGGGGGGGAAGAGCTGGGCTGGTTGTGTGGTGCAGTGGGGGGAGGGGATGAACTGGGCTGGTTTAGGGATGCAGTGGGGGAAGGGGAGATTTTGAAACTGGTGAAGTCCACATTGATACCATATGGCTGCAGGGTTCCCAGGCGGAATATGAGTTGCTGTTCCTGCAACCTTCGGGTGGCATCATTGTGGCACTGCAGGAGGCCCATGATGGACATGTCATCTAGAGAATGGGAGGGGGAGTGGAAATGGTTTGCGACTGGGAGGTGCAGTTGTTTATTGCGAACCGAGCGGAGGTGTTCTGCAAAGCGGTCCCCAAGCCTCCGCTTGGTTTCCCCAATGTAGAGGAAGCCACACCGGGTACAGTGGGTGCAGTATACCACATTGGCAGGTGTGCAGGTGAACATCTGCTTAATGTGGAATGTCATCTTGGGGCCTGGGATAGGGGTGAGGGAGGAGGTGTGGGGGCAAGTGTAGCATTTCCTGCGGTTGCAGGGGAAGGTGCCGGGTGTGGTGGGGTTGGAGGGCAGTGTGGAGCGAACAAGGGAGTCACGGAGAGAGTGGTCTCTCCGGAAAGCAGACAGGGATGAGGATGGAAAAATGTCTTGGGTGGTGGGGTCAGATTGTAAATGGCGGAAGTGTTGGAGGATGATGCGTTGTATCTGGAGGTTGGTGGGGTGGTGTGTGAGAACGAGGGGGATCCTCTTGGGGCGCTTGTGGCGGGGGCGGGGTGTGAGGGATGTGTTGCGGGAAATGCGGGAGACGCGGTCAAGGGCGTTCTCGATCACTGTGGGGGGAAAGTTGCGGTCCTTGAAGAACTTGGACATCTGGGATGTGCGGGAGTGGAATGCCTCATCATGGGAGCAGATGCGGCGGAGGCGGTGGAATTGGGAATAGGGGATGGAATTTTTGCAGGAGGGTGGGTGGGAGGAGGTGTATTCTAGGTAGCTGTGGGAGTCGGTGGGCTTGAAATGGACATCAGTTACAAGCTGGTTGCCTGAGATGGAGACTGAGAGGTCCAGGAAGGTGAGGGATGTGCTGGAGATGGCCCAGGTGAACTGAAGGTTGGGGTGGAAGGTGTTGGTGAAGTGGTTGAACTGTTCGAGCTCCTCTGGGGAGCAAGAGGCGGCGCTGATACAGTCATCAATGTACCGGAGGAAGAGGTGGGGTTTGGGGCCTGTGTAGGTGCGGAAGAGGGACTGTTCCACGTAACCTACAAAGAGGCAGGCATAGCTGGGGCAGTCCCAGATTGTCCCAGGCTGTGACAGTCCCAGCTAGTCCCAGGCTGTGACAGTCCCAGGCTGTGACAGTCCCAGATAGTCCCAGGCTGTGACAGTCCCAGATTGTCCCAGGCTGTGACAGTCCCAGCTAGTCCCAGGCTGTGACAGTCCCAGGCTGTGACAGTCCCAGATAGTCCCAGGCTGTGACAGTCCCAGATAGTCCCAAGCTGTGACAGTCCCAGATAGTCCCAAGCTGTGACGGTCCCAGATAGTCCCAGGCTGTGACAGTCTCAGATTGTCCCAGGCTGTGACAGTGCCAGGCTGCGGTAACCCTCTCTGTGACAGTCCCAGGCTGTGACAGTGTCAGGCTGCGGTAACCCTCTCTGTGACAGTCCCAGGCTGTGGCAGTGCCAGGTGGCGGTAACCCTCTCTGTGACAGTGCCAGGCTGCGGTAACCCTCTCTGTGACAGTGCCAGGCTGAGACAGTGCCAGGCTGCGGTAACCCTCTCTGTGACAGTGCCAGGCTGCGGTAACCCTCTCTGTGACAGTCCCAGGCTGTGACAGTGCCAGGCTGCGGTAACCCTCTCTGTGACAGTGCCAGGCTGTGGTAACCCTCTCTGTGACAGTCCCAGGCTGTGACAGTGCCAGGCTGCGGTAACCCTCTCTGTGACAGTGTCAGGCTGTGGTAACCCTCTCTGTGACAGTGCCAGGCTGCGGTAACCCTCTCTGTGACAGTGTCAGGCTGCGGTAACCCTCTCTGTGACAGTGCCAGGCTGAGACAGTGCCAGGCTGCGGTAACCCTCTCTGTGACAGTGCCAGGCTGCGGTAACCCTCTCTGTGACAGTCCCAGGCTGTGACAGTGCCAGGCTGCGGTAACCCTCTCTGTGACAGTGCCAGGCTGTGACAGTGCCAGGCTGCGGTAACCCTCTCTGTGACAGTGCCAGGCTGCGGTAACCCTCTCTGTGACAGTCCCAGGCTGTGACAGTGCCAGGCTGCGGTAACCCTCTCTGTGACAGTGTCAGGCTGCGGTAACCCTCTCTGTGACAGTCCCAGGCTGTGACAGTGCCAGGCTGCGGTAACCCTCTCTGTGACAGTGTCAGGCTGCGGTAACCCTCTCTGTGACAGTGCCAGGCTGAGACAGTGCCAGGCTGCGGTAACCCTCTCTGTGACAGTCCCAGGCTGTGACAGTGCCAGGCTGCGGTAACCCTCTCTGTGACAGTCCCAGGCTGTGACAGTGCCAGGCTGTGATAGCTCTCCAACCCCAAGCCCCTTACCGATGGCCAGGCCGTCTGTGAAGTTGTGGGCGCCATCACCAACAATGACCATCCAGGCGATCGTGGCTATTCCAGCATTCCTCATGTTTGCCGGCCTGTGGGAACGCCCATGGCTATGACCATGGGTCTCTTGCTCCATGCTGTGCCTGGGGTGCTGTCCCTCCTGGACACGAGTGGTCCTACCGGTGGTTGTCTGAGTGTGGGAGTGACCTGGAGGCGCATCCCCCCTGTTCTGCTCCAGTGAGTCAGGAGTCACATGGACACTGAGGGAGGCGTCTTTGTCATCTTCCGGGTGAGCACTGTTGCCAGGAGCTATAATCCCGGTTTAAGAAGATCCTTAGAGCTCAGTAAGGATGGTAGAAAATATACCCCCTCACTCTCCTCCCACCCACCCTCCGCCCGCCACCCCCTCCCTCTCCTCCCACCCACCCTCCGCCCGCCACCCCCTCACTCTCCTCCCACCCACCCTCCGCCCGCCACCCCCTCACTCTCCTCCCACCCACCCTCCGCCCGCCACCCCCCTCACTCTCCTCCCACCCACCCTCCGCCCGCCACCCCCTCCCTCTCCTCCCACCCACCCTCCGCCCGCCACCCCCTCACTCTCCTCCCACCCACCCTCCGCCCGCCACCCCCTCCCTCTCCTCCCACCCACCCTCCGCCCGCCACCCCCTCACTCTCCTCCCACCCACCCTCCGCCCGCCACCCCCTCACTCTCCTTCCACCCACCCTCCGCCCGCCACCCCCTCACTCTCCTCCCACCCACCCTCCGCCCGCCACCCCCTCACTCTCCTCCCACCCACCCTCCGCCCGCCACCCCCTCACTCTCCTCCCGCCCACCCTCCGACGGCCACCCCCTCACTCTCCTCCCACCCACCCTCCGCCCGCCACCCCCTCACTCTCCTCCCACCCACCCTCCGCCCGCCACCCCCTCACTCTCCTCCCGCCCACCCTCCGACGGCCACCCCCTCACTCTCCTCCCACCCACCCTCCGCCCGCCACCCCCTCACTCTCCTCCCACCCACCGTCCGCCCGCCACCCCCTCGCTCTCCTCCCACTTCAAAACCCACCCCTCCCCCACTCCATCACTCTCCTCCTGCTTCAAAGCCCTCCCCCCAACTCCGTCACTCTTCTCCCGCCTCAAACCCTTCCCCCACCCACCCCCTCACTCTCGTCTCGCTTCAAAACCCTCCCCCAGCCCACCCCCTCACTCTCCTCCCACTCCACCCCCTCCCCTACCCCCTCACTCTCCTCCCACTCCACCCCCTCCCCCACTCCCTCACTCTTCTCATGCCCCCACTCCCTCAATCTCCCCCGCTTCAAAACCATCCCCCCAACCCCTCACTCTCCTTCCACTTCAAACCCCTCCCCCGAACTCCCTCACTCTCCTCTTGCCACATTCCCCTCCCCCCCACTCTCCTCCCACCCCAACCTCCCTCTCTCATTCTCCTCCCACCCCACCTCCCCAGATCCCTCACTTTCCTCCCAGCCCCCCACTCACTCACTCTCCTCCCAGCCCCCTCTCCCACTCTCCTCCACCCCCCTCCCCCACTCCCTCACTCTCCTCCCACCCACCCCTCCCTCCCTCTCCTCCCACACCCCTCTCCCTCCTCTCCTCCCACCCCCCTCTCCCTCCCTCTCCTCCCCACACTCTCTCACTCTCCTCCCCCCAACTCCCTCACTCTCCTCCCACTCCACCGCCTCCCCCACTCCTCCACTCCCTCATTCTACTCCCACCCCCCTTCCCCAACTCCCTCACTTTCCTCCCCTGCACTCCCTCACTCTCCTCCCACCCCCCTCCCCAATCCTCACTCTCCTCCCACCCCCCCCACTCCCTCACTCTCCTCCCACCCCCCTCCCCCACTCCCTCACACTCCTCCCACTCCACCCCGTCCCCCACTCTCCTCCCACACCACCCCCTCCCCAACTCTCATCCCACTCCACCCCTCCCCCACCTCTCATCCCACTCCACCCCTCCCCAACTCTCCTCCCACTCCACCCCCTCCCCCACTCTCCTCCCACTCCACCCCCTCCCCCACTCTCCTCCCACTCCACCCCCTCCCCAACTCTCCTCCCACTCCACTCCCCTCCCCCACTCCGCCCCACTCCACCCCCTCCCCCACTCTCCTCCCACTCCACCCCTCCCCAACTCTCATCCCACTCCACCCCTCCCCAACTCTCCTCCCACTCCACCCCCTCCCCAACTCTCCTCCCACTCCACCCTCTCCCCAACTCTCCTCCCACTCCACTCCCCTCCCCCACTCCCTCACTCCGCCCCACTCCACACCCTCCCCCACTCTCCTCCCACGCCACCCCTCCCCAACTCTCCTCCCACTCCACTCCCCTCCCCCACTCCCTCACTCCGCCCCACTCCACCCCCTCCCTGACTCCCTCACTCTTCTCCCACTCCACTTCCTCCTCCACTCCTCCACTGCCTCACTCTCCTCCCACACTCCCGTCCCACCCCCCTCATCCACTCCCTGTTTCCCCCTCTCCCCCCCCACCCCGAGGTCAATCCGTACTCACCTACACCTGGCGCCAGCCGCTGGAGTTCTGTCTCATGGCCCTTGTTCGCCCAAACCTTACCGCCTCGGCCTTTGTCCTTGTTGGGGCCCCTTCCGCGCCCTGCCTGGGGAACAGGGAGGCCGGGGCCTGGTGAGGAACGGGTTTGGAGGATGGTGCACAGCGTGAGCAGCTCGAGGTGCACCATGACGCAGGAGCCAGGCTCCTGCAAGCCTCTCCATCACCACCATCGTCCCCCCCCACCCAACCCCACTACCCCCACCGTCTCTACGTACGGTCGCTGCCGAGCGGCACACGCTGTTTACCTCCTCAGAGGGGAGCCGGACGCTAAATAAAGAACCTTCCGGAATAGTCCGTCCCGCTGAGCTCGGCGAGAGGCACTTCTGTCACGGGGTGCCTCACAATAAGGGAACTCGACCATGATCCCATATCAGAGGAGAGTGCTAATGCAGGCAAGCCCCCTTTTTTGTAAGAGTTAAGGATTGAAGAAATCCTGGTGTGTTATAGCCTCACACAGTGTAGAAATAGGCCCTTCGGCCCATCGTGTCCGTGCTAGCCGGGTTTCCCCAAACTAAACTGTTTCCCTCAAATCCATTTAAACCTTTCCCACCCATGTACCTGTCCAAATGTCTTTTAAATATTGCGTCTGCCACTTCCTCCGATAGTTCATTCCACTCACAAAACACCCTATGGAAAACCCTCATGTCCCTTTTTAAATCCTTCTCCCACCGTGTGTTCCTCCAGTTTTGAGCTCCCTTATGCGAGGGGAAAAGGCCTTGGCTATTCTCCTTTTTTCTGCCTCTCGTGATTTTATAAACCACAACAAGGCCACCCCGCGACCCCCCCCCCCCCCCCCACCACCACCAAAACTGCGACACCCCAACCTCGCCCTGCAACTCAAACCCTTCCACACCCGGCAACATCCTGGTAAATCTCTCCCGAACCCTCTCCAGTTTAATAACATCCTTCGCATTACAGGGTGATCAGGGTGGAAGACGCCTCGCCAACATCACTCACATCCTCGACATGACCCTTCCGACTCCCTGTACTCAACGCACTGACCAATAAAGGCGAGCGTACCAAACACCACTGCACCCGCTGTGGCTTCCTCTACATCGGGAAACCAAGCAGAGGCTTGGAGACCGCTTTGCAGAACACCTCCGCTTGGTTTGCAATAAACAACTGCACCTCCCAGTTGCGAACCATTTCCACTCCCCCTCCCATTCCTTAGATGACATGTCCATCATGGGCCTCCTGCAGTGCCACAATGATGCCACCCGAAGGTTTCAGGAACAGCAACTCATATTCCCCTTGGGAACCCTGCAGCCCAATGGTATCAATGTGGACTTCACCAGCTTCAAAATCTCCCTCCCCCCGCTGCATCACAAAACCAGCCCAGCTCTTCCTCGCCTCCCTAACCTGTTCTTCCTCTCACCCACCTGCTCTTCCCACCTCAAGCCGCACCTCCATTTCCCACCTACTAACCTCATCCTGCCTCCTTGACCTGTCCGTCTTCCCTGGACTGACCTATCCCTCCCCACCTCCCTACCTATACTCTCCTCTCCACCTATCTTCTTTTCTCTCCATCTTCAGTCCGCCTCCCCCTCTCTCCCTATTTATTTCAGAACTGTCTGCCCATCCCCCTTTTCTGATGAAGAATCGAGGCCCGAAACATCAGCTTTTATGCTCCTAAGATGCTGCTTGGCCTGCTGTGTTCATCCAGCTCCACACTTTGTTATCTCGGATTCTCCAGCATCTGCAGTTCCCGTTATCTCCAAACACCACTTTCACCGACCTGTCTACCTGTGACCCCTATGTCCCTGAACGCCACAAGGTCTATCTGTTTGACAACTCTCCACAGGGCCCTACCATTAATCTGTGTAAGTCCTGTCCTTGTTTGACTTACCAAAAAGCAACACATCACATGTATCTGAATTTAGCTCCATCATGCCACTCCTCAGCCCACTGGCCCAGTTGATCAAGATTCCACTGTCCTAAGGGGTAACATTCCTCATTGTCCACAGCGCTTCCAGCTTTGGGGCCACCTGCAAACCTACTAACCATGCTTTCGAAATTCTCCGTCAAATTGTTGATGTAAGCGACAAACGACAGTGGACCCAGCACCAATCCCCGAGATGGCAGAAAGGGAAGGTCTCCTCTTTTCAGAGATAACAAGGGGTAGAGCTGGGTGAACACAGCAGGGCAGGCACCCTCAGAGTGGGAAGGCTGACGTTTCGGGCCTAGACCCTTCTTCCAGGAGTCGCGGGGAGAAACGCTTCTGAAGGATCTCAATATTCTAGGTGCTGGCCCAAAACATCAGCCTTCCTGCTCCTCTGATGCTGCCTGGCCTGCTGTGTTCATCCAACTCTAGACCTTGTTATCTCAGATTCTCGAGCATCTGCAGTTCCTACTATCTCTGTCCTCTTCTCAGTTACTTATCCTCCCAAAAACCTTTCTTTATGCTTGAAACCCTAAGCAAAGGTTACATCCTATTTACTGTTCCCTGCACTCACTCAGAAATGCTTTCCTCCTACGTACCTACGCTGGCTATTTAAATGTAACACAGCACTTCTTATCATTTTCTAATTGTCCTGAGCCAAACAAAATCAGTCCAAAACAACACTCTGACTGTCTCACAAATTCCAAAGAAAACTCAATCAGTCAAAATTAAAGACTGGTTTACATGATAGACTGGGCTGTGTTCATGATTCTCTAGAGATCCTGGGCAGAGCAAGCTTCCGGATAAGATGCTTTCTACCTTGCACCTATAAAAATGGGTGAGAGTCCTTGTGGACGTGCTGAGTTTCTTTAGCCCCCTGACGAACCTGATGCTCTCGAACGCCTCCACTTCAGCACCATTGATACATGCAGGGACCTGCCCTCCCGCTCTCCTCTCCCTGAAGTCAACGGTTCCTGGAGCCTAGCGATGTTAGCACTATTCATGGAGTTTTGGTCTCCCTGCCTCGGAGAGGATGTGGCGGGAGCGCAGCGGAGGGTCACCAGGCTCATCATCCTGAGGATGGGGGCACCGTCCTTTGAGGGCAGATCGGTTGAACTCGGCCCACATTCAGGAGGACGGTGTATGGGGATCGGACGGAAATGTGGGAACTCACAACTGGGTCGGACAGACTGGAAGCACTGAGGATGATTCCCATCAGGAACAAGAATAGGGAGTAGGCCATTCGGCCCCTCGAGCACGCTACCGCCATTCTATAGGGATCATGGCTGATTTGACCATCCTCACATCCACTTTTCCCCAGATTCCACAAACGATCCGGATCTCTCTATCTCAGCCTTCAATATACACAAGGACTCCGTCCTCCACGGCTCTCTGTGACAAGGAGTTCCAAAAGCTCTCAACCCTCTGAGAGAAGAAATTCCTCCTCAACTCAGCCTTAAACCAGTCCCTCTTTATCCTGAGGCTGTGCCCCCTGGTCCCAGACCCTCCCGTAACGGGAAAACCCCCCTCTGTCTCACCCCAATGTGTCTCAATGAGATCATCTCTCATTCTCCTCAACTCCAGGAGGTGAGAGTCCCAACCTGTTTAACCTTTGCTCGTAAGACCATCCCTCCATCGCAGGGACCATCTCAGTGAACCTTCTCTGTGAACTGCCTGCAGTGAAATAACATCGTTCCTCAAATATGAGGACCAGAACTGCTCATGGTTCTCCAGATATGGTCCTACCAGCAACCCCGTCCAGTTTGCAATGAGACCGCCCCCCTACCCTCATAGCTCTGAAATAAATCATTGAGATATACAGCACGGAATAGGCCATTCGGCCCATTGAGAGCCAACAAGCCCTTCCTGATTCCCTACGTCTTTTTGTGCACAGAGTTACCCCAAGTCCCTGGGCCCCAGTTACGCACCACACCCCAGCCTCGCACTCACCTTCCCTACTCTGCAGTTCCTGAACAGGCCCAGGAGGGTCTCGATGAGGAAGAGGAGGTAGATCCCTCCGAGCACGGACAACCCCTTCCAGATAGAGTCCTTCTCTGCTGCCTCGGAATGCTCCTCCTGCCGCTGTAGCTGCCTGCTCTGAAATAGGATCAAAGCAGACACGGTTTGGCGGGGTGGGGGGGGCAGGGAGGTGTAAGGTCCTCGCTGTTGGGCTCCTTGCGTTGTACCAAAGACCTCCCCGACTTGGCCCAATACCCCCCTCCCCCCACCCACCCCCACATCCTCCCACGTCGAGTTCAATCAAGGTCAGACCCCACCTACCTCCCTGCACCCCCCAACACCCGAGCCCTTGACAACGACTGTCTCGGCCATTCTCCATAGGGAGACAGGGCTGCCTGGCCTCCTGCTGTTCCTGTGGGACAGGCTGGAGGAGAGGGGGCTGAATGGCCTCCTGCTGTTCCTGTGGGACAGGCTGGAGGAGAGGGGGCTGAATGGCCTCCTGCTGTTCCTGTGGGACAAGCTGGAGGGGAAAGGGCTGAATGGCCATCTGCTGTTCCTGTGGGACAGGCTGGAGGAGAGAGGGGGGCCTAATGGCCTCCTGCTGTTCCTGTGGGACAGGCTGGAGGGTAGGAGGGGGCTGAATGGCCTCCTGCAGTTCCCTGTGGGACAAGTTGGAGGGGAAAGGGCTGAATGGCCTCCAGCTGTTCCTGTGGGACAGGCTGGAGGAGAGAGGGGGGGCCTAATGGCCTCCTGCTGTTCCTGTGGGACAGGCTGCAGGATAGGAGGGGGCTGAATGGCCTCCTGCTGTTCCCTGTGGGACAGGTTGGAGGGGAGGGGTCTGAATGGCCTCCTGCTGTTCCTGTGGGACAGGCTGGAGGAGAGGAGGGGGCCCTAATGGCCTCCTGCTGTTCCTACCTAAGAAGCCCAAAGGGGGAGGGGGGTCAGTACTTACATGAGGGATGAGGTGGAGCAGGGCATCTGCAGACAGCGTACCAATGGCTAGAGTGACCAGGAACCGGAGCAGGATCTTGGAAAAGGAACGACTGAGCAATGGAATGATGGCCACGGCCAACAGCGATGTCAAGCTGATCAGGGTAATGGCGATGAACCCACTGAGCCAGACTGCGAGGAGAGAGAAGCAGCAGCTGAGAGCGGGCTCCAGGTCTGAGGGACACCCTCCTGCTTGTGGTGGGGGATCTCCTGTCTCCAGGAAACCCCACCACCAGCTGGGAGCACCACCCGTCAACCTCACACACCCTCTCATACACACAAACACACATTCACACATCACGTACACAAGATTTCAGTGCTAGTAACTATTTACTGTGCCGGAACGACAATATTCTATAATACCCCACATCAACGTAGACAGTCTGCAGTCAGACATGATCCTCACCTCGTCCTTGATTTTGACCCCAACCCTAACCCTAACCATGACCTGAACCCTGAGCCTGTCCCTGACCCTGTCCCTGAGCCTGACCATAAACCTGTCCCTGACCCTGCTCCTGACTCTGATCCAGACTCTGTCCCTGACCCTGATCCTGACTCTGTCCCTGACTCGACCCTGATTCTGTCCCTGACCCTGATCCTGATCCTGATCCTGACCCTGATCCTGACCCTGTCCCTGACCCTGTCCCTGACCCTGATCCTGACTCTGTCCCTGACTCTGTCCCTGACCCTGTCCCTGTCTCTGTCCC
The DNA here is from genome assembly GCF_030684315.1 of Stegostoma tigrinum. NCBI lineage: Eukaryota > Metazoa > Chordata > Chondrichthyes > Orectolobiformes > Stegostomatidae > Stegostoma > Stegostoma tigrinum. The sequence goes on from NW_026728070.1 coordinate 350,779, forward strand.
TGATCCTGTCCCTGACTCTGTCCCTGACTCTGTCCCTGACTCTGCCCTGACCCTGATCCTGATCCTGATCCTGTCCCTGTCTCTGTCCCTGACCCTGTCCCTGATCCTGTCCCTGACTCTGTCCCTGACTCTGTCCCTGACTCTGCCCTGATCCTGATCCTGTCCCTGACTCTGTCCCTGACTCTGTCCCTGACCCTGATCCTGACTCTGCCCCTGACTCTGTCCCTGACTCTGCCCTGACCCTGATCCTGATCCTGATCCTGTCCCTGACTCTGTCCCTGACTCTGTTCCTGACCCTGATCCTGACTCTGTCCCTGACCCTGTCCCTGTCCCTGATCCTGATCCTGACTCTGTCCCTGACTCTGTCCCTGACCCTGTCCCTGACTCTGTCCCTGATCCTGACCCTGACTCTGTCCCTGACCCTGACCCTGTCCCTGATCCTGATCCTGACTCTGTCCCTGACCCTGTCCCTGACCCTGTCCCTGAACCTGTCCCTGTCTCTTTCCCTGACCCTGCCCCTGATTCTGTCCCTGACTCTGCCCTGACCCTGTCCCTGACCCTGTCCCTGACTCTGTCCCTGACTCTGCCCTGACCCTGTCCCTGTCTCTGTCCCTGATCCTGTCCCTGACCCTGTCCCTGACCCTGTCCCTGACTCTGTCCCTGTCTCTGTCCCTGATCCTGTCCCTGACCCTGTCCCTGACTCTGTCCCTGATCCTGTCCCTGACTCTGTCCCTGACCCTGTCCCTGATCCTGTCCCTGACCCTGTCCCTGACTCTGTCCCTGACCCTGTCCCTGATCCTGTCCCTGACTCTGTCCCTGATCCTGTCCCTGACCCTGTCCCTGATCCTGTCCCTGACCCTGTCCCTGACCCTGTCCCTGATCCTGTCCCTGACTCTGTCCCTGATCCTGATCCTGACTCTGTCCCTGACCCTGATCCTGACCCTGTCCCTGACTCTGTCCCTGACCCTGACCCTGATCCTGCCCCTAACCCTGACCCTGCCCCTGACTGTGACCCTGATCCTGTTCCTGAACCCTGACCCTGACCCTAAACCTGCCCCTGCCCCTAACCCTGACCCTGACCCTGACCCAGACCATAAACCCTCCCCTGCCCCTGCCCCTGTCCAAGCCTCTTGTCATTCCGAGGGAGCAGCAGCTGCCGGAGGTTTAGGTGATGCTGGGTGGGGGGGGGGGGGGGGGGGTGTGGTGTTGAGGAACAGTGTCCTGGTCACTCACCCGACATCTGTGTAATCTCTCGCGGCTGGGCCTGCAGTGAGTCATGGTGCTGGATACAGAGCCGGCTGTCTATCTGATAGAGTAAGGCTGGGCAGATGTAGGTGAACTGTTTCGGCGTAATCCCGCGCGTATCGCTCAGCCCAAAGTTGACCAGGAGCTGAGTTACGTTCAGACACTATCAGGATGGAAACAAACCCCAGTGACTATCGTTTGATAATTACAGCCCTCCGACACCTCGATCTGTTCACCCTGGGTCATGGCGATCGCGTACAAACATGAAAACACGCCCCCAACCTCTTCTGGGTGAACACATTTCTCCTCATCTCAGTCCTCCCCCTGTTTCCTTTATACTGTGACCCCCTGGTTCTCAACATCCCACCCCCCGCCTGACCCCCCGGTCACCAGGGACATTCTTCCCGCATTCACCCCACCCCAGGTTTCCATGTGACTCCCTCCCTCCTCGTTCGTCTCAACTCCCAGTGAGCACAGCTCGAAACGATCCGGCCCCTCTCCTCATCCGCCCAGGGATTGTTCTGGGAAGCGCCTCGCTGCTCTCCCTCAGGTACGGAGAAACCCACACCCCCCCACCACCCCCCTCGCAAGATTGACATATTCATCGATTAAAACCTCAAAGATTTAACAGCTTCTCAGGTTTGCTTAATGCAAGTTAAGAAATACGAGGTAAGAAATAGGGAGCCAATGCAGCTAAACGCATGGCTACAGGGCTGGTGTAGGAGGAAGGGCTTCCATTATGTGGATAATTGGAGCACATTCTGGAGGAAGGTAGAACCTGTACAGCGAGGACGGGTTGCACCTGAACCGCAAGGGCACAAATATCCTGAGGGAGGTTTGCTTGAGCTGTACGGGATAGTTTAAACTAGCTTGGTAGCAGGGTGGGGAACCGGATTTGTAATTCAGAGGATGAGGTATTCAGCCTTCCAACAGACAGAACAAAGAGTGAAGTTGTTAATAAAGAAATGCAGTCGATGGTGGACACAGGGATGGTTGAAGAGTGTATACTTCAATGCTAGAAGTATCAGAAAAAGGCGGATGAACTTAGAGCATGGGTCAGTACGTGAAACTACGATGTTGTGGCCATTACAGAAACTTGGGTAACTCAGGGACAGGAATGGTTGTTGGAAGCTCTGGGATTAGGTGCTTTTAAAAGAAACAGGGAGGGTGGGGGAGTGGCAATGCTAGTCAGGGCTAGTATCACAGCTATTGAAAGGCAGTTCGAGAATGATGTGTCTACAGAGTCAGTTTGGTTGAGGTTAGGAATAAGAAAGGAGCGGTCACTTTTTTTTTTAAACAGACCCCCTAATAAGTGGAGGAGTGGATTGGGAGGCAGATGCTGGAAAGGTGCAGAAGTCACAGGGTTGTAATCATGGGTGGCTTCAACTTTCCAAATATTGATTGGAAACTTTTTAGTTATAATAGTTTAGATGGAGCAGATTTTGTCCAGAGCGTTCAGGGAGGAAGGCATTTTGGCGGTAACGATCATTAACTCTGTTACTTTTACAATACAGGATAGGTACATAGAGCAGGGTTAGGTTTATAATTGGGGGAAGGGTAATTAGAATTCTATTAGGCAAGAACTGGGTAACAGATGCTGTCAGAGAAGAGCACTATTGAAATGTGGAGATTTTTTAAGGAATGCATACTGTGAGGGATGGATCATGCCTCAAAAACGTTATTGAATTCTTTGAAGAGGTGACCGAACACGTGGATGAAGGTAGAGCGGTGGGTGTGGTATACATGGATTTAAGTAAAGCGTGTGGTTCCCCCTGGTAGGCTCATGCAGAAGGTAAGGAGGCATGGGATGGGGGGGAATGTGGCAGATTGGATTCAGAACTGGCTGACCCTTAGAAGACAAAGGGTGGTAGTGGACGGAAAATATTCAACATGGTGCTCAGTTACGAGTGGTGTGCCACAAGGATCTGTCTTGGGTCCTCCTCAATTTGTGATTTTTGTAAATGATTTGGAAGAAGGAGTGGAAGGGTGGATTAGTAAGTTCATGGACGATACAAAGGTGGGTCACATTGTGGACAGTGCGGAGGGCTGTTCCAGGTTACAAAGGGACGTTGATAGGATGCAGAGCTGGGCCGAGAAGTGGCAGATGGAGTTTAACCCTGGAATGTGTGAGGTGATTCATTTTCGAAGGACAAACTTGAAAGCAGAATACAGGGTTAACGGAAAGATTCCTGACAGTGTGGAGGAGCAGAGGGATCTTGGGGTTCGTGCTCACAGTTCTCTGAAAGCTGCCACCCAGGTGGATAGAGTTGTTAACAAGGCAAATGGTGTGTTAGCTTTCATTAATAGAGAGATTGAGTCCAAGAGCCGTGAAGTTATGCTCCAGCTATATAAAAGCCTGGTTCGGCCACATCTGGAGTATCGTGACCAGTTCTGGTCGCCTCATTACAGGAAAGATGTGGAAGCGATGGAAAAGGTGCAGAGGAGATTTACCAGGAAGTTGCCTGGAATAGAGGAAAGGTCTTATAAGGAAAGGTCGAGAGAGCTAGGGCTTTTCTCTTTAGAACGACGAAGGATGAGAGGTGACTCGAAGGAGGTGCACAAGATCATCAGAGGTATAGATTGGGTGGGCAGCCGGAGACATTTTCCTCGGGTGGAGGTAGCTATTATGAGGGGCAATAGCTTTAAAGTGAGTGGAGGTAGATACAGGGGAGACATCAGAGGTAGGTTATTTACTCAGAGAGTGGTTGGGGTGTGAAATGCATTGCCGGAGAGGGTAGCGGAGTCGGCCTCATTAGGGGCATTTAAGCAGCTATTAGATAGGCTTATGGATGATAGTATAAGGTAGGGGTGGAGGTTAGATAGTCCTTAGGTTTAGGTTAAAACATTCGGCACAACACAGTGGGCCGAAGGGCCTGTGCTGTGCTGTACTGTTCTATGTTCTATGTTGTATCCTCATCACTATTGCAACGCTTCAGTCTTTCACTTACAAATTCTGCGTCTGATACTACCTCAATCTCTCTAACACCTGAAAAAGGAGCGAGGCTCCGAAAGCTTGTGTTTTCCAATAAACCTGTTGGGCTGTAACCTAGTAACAAAGTGTGGAGCTGGATGGCTATGGGACCAAGTGCTGGGAAGTGGGGGTTGGGGTAGTCAGGTTGTTGTTTATTCGTAAAATAAACAAGGGCAGGACTTATACAATTGGAAGTAGGGCCTTGGGCAGTGTTGTAGAAGAGAGGGAACCTGTGGGATTCAGGTACATAATTCTCTGACGTGTATGTCGCATGCAGACAGGGTGTTTAAGAAGGCGTTCAGCATGATTGCCTTCATCGCTCAGACCTTCAGGTGTAGGAGTTGGGACGTCATGTTGAGGTTGTCTAGTACATTAGTGAGGCCTCTTCAGTTTGGGTTTCCCAGTTATAGGAAGGATACTATTAAACTGGAGAGGGTTCGGAGGAGATTTTCCAGGATGGAGGGGGTTTACGTGATAAGGAGAGACCTGGGCGGGGGGTTTCCCCAGAGCGTTGCAGGCTGAAGTGGGGTGGACCTTATAACAGTTTATAAAACCATGGGGGGCATGGAGAGGGTAAATAACTGAAGTGTTTTCCCTAAAGTGGGGGAGTTTGGGGCACATTTTGAAGGTGAGATGAGAAAGTTTTAAAAAGGACATGAGGGGCCAACTAATTTTTTTTACACAGAGTGTTGTTCGCGTGTGGAGTGAGCTTCCTGAGGAAGTGGTGGACGTGGGCACAGTTACAGCATATAAAAGACATTTGGATGAGTACGTGGACAGGGAAAGGGTTGGAGGCAGATGGGCCGGGAGCAGGCAGGTGTGGGACTAGTTTAGTTCGGGACTATGGTCAGTATGGGCTGGTTGGGCCGAAGGGTCTGTTTCTGTGCTGTGCGACTGCATGACTCCAGCTGGCCTTTGCTCTCAGAGAGAAAGGGAGCAGGGCACCCCTGAGATAAAATGGGCAGTGGGGTTACCCAGTTACCCAGAAGCTCCCTCACCCAGGCAACATGAATGGTGATAGTTTCTGGGAAAGATCGAATCCTCCGGAAGACTCACATTTTCATGGAGGTGGTTATACATGGAATGGTTCAGGACCCGATCATCATCAGTGAGCCTGTGGGATGGGGCAGGGAGGGGCTGGTCCTGCGGCGATCTCTGTGTTCGGTGACCCCCCATGCTCCTCCATTGCCGCAGCCTCCCCCAACCCCGGACATTCCCCTGGGCGTCTCCCAGGGAATCCCGTCGGGCTGCAGGAGTCTCTGTCCTCCTGTCCTTCGTCCATTTGGAGGATCTGCAACACAATAGGTGCCATTAAATCCTGGTCAGTCTCACCCCTCCCATCGTGCGCCCCCCCCCCCCCCCCACACCCCCCGTCCCTCGGCCCCGACCCTCCGACAGCGCCCCGGTCCCTTGGCCTCGACCCTCTGACGGCGCCCCGGTCCCTTACCATCTGATAGCACCCGGTCCTGACCCTCCGACAGCACACGGTCCCTGACCCTCTGACAGCGCCCAGTCCCTGGCCTTCCTGCAGCGCCCGGTCCCTGACCCTCCTGCAGCGCCCGGTCCCTGACTCTCCGACAGCACCCGGTCCCTGACCCTCAGACAGCGCCCAGTCCCTGAGCGTCCGGCAGTGCCCAGTCCCTGACCCTCCTACAGCGCCTGGTCCCTAACCTTCCGGCAGCGCCCAGTCCCTGAGTGAGCGTGCAATGGTTGCAGTAGACGGTGTGGTGACTGACCTGAGGCTGGACGCTGTGGTGGCTCTCGCTCCCTGGGCACCTCTGTCCGGGCCGGTGGTGCCCCCAGACTGCCCGGCCAGCATGGACAGGTGGTCCTGTGTGGTGTGACTGTGGATGTGCTTGCGTTCCTGGAGCTCTAGGGCGTCCAGATGGGACACATGGGCATGGCCCAGCTTCTCGTGTTCGATCTCCACCACCTGGACCTGGCCTAGGCCCAGGCTCATCAAGAGCCTGTGGAGACCCTCAGAGGAGATCCTGCCGCCCTGCCCATAGTGGCCGAATAGCCTGCTCAGGTAGTACCTCTGCTCGGCCACTGCTTCCAGGGCGGGCCTGGCATCCCGGCTCTTCGGCGCTCCTCCGGTTCTCGCCGCCTCTCCCTGAGCTCTGCACCCCCACTCCGGGCCCACCCAGACGCACAGCGACCCCAGGAGAAACACCGTCAAGAACCTGCTCTTCATCTTCCTCCTCCTCCTCCTCCTCCCCACCTTTCCTTCTGGGTCACCTACAATTGGACAAAGACAAATTAAAACCCTTGGGGGTGCGGCCAACATGGATCCCTCCCTCACCCCCCCCACCCCCCAGGAACGCCGACGAAGCCAGGGAGAAGGCCGGGAAAAATGGGAGCCTCGGGGTGGGGGGCACATGGGGGACCGGTGGGATCTGGCTGTGCATGTCTGGGCCAGCGGGATGGGTCGACAGAGGAAGGACCTTACCTTGATCCGTCCGCGGGACCAGGTACAAGGGTGGCAAGGGGCTTGGAGATGTGGAAGGCAGGGGCTGGGTGTAGGCCACTCAGCCCCTCAAGGCCTGTTGGCCCTTTCAATGAGATCACGGCTGATTGTCAAACTCAGTCCCCCGTTCCTTGCTTTCTAACCCCCAGTCCCCACTTCCATACCTTGTCACCCCCTAAGAGCGACATCTAAATCCTTCTCCACACCAATCAATGTTTAGGCCCTACCGCTTTCTGTGGTAGAGAATCCCCACAGACTCCCTTCTCTCTGGATGAAGACAAATCTCCTCATCCCAGTCCTACTCAGTCTCTGTTAGCCCGTGAGCCCCCTGTTTCTGGGCTCCGTGTTCCACCCACCCCACCAGACACTGCGAAATTCCTTCCCATGTTTTCCCGCTGCCTGAATTTTACAGGCTTCCCACCCCTCCTCATTCTTCCAACACAATCTGACTCCATCCTTCCTACAATGCTGCCTACAATGATCTGTGCGTGGCTCTGGTTTCTGTACTGTAGGGAGGGTGTTTTCCTTTCTTTATTTGTTCACGGGATGAGGGCATCGCTGACCAGGCAGCATTTACTACCCATCCCTAATTGCCCAAAGCGCAGTTCATAGTCAACCACATTGTTGTGTGGGTCTGGAGTCACATGTAGGCCCAGACCAGGTAAGGATGGCAGTTTCCTTCCCTAAAGGGGAATGGATACATGGTCATCTTTAGACTCTTGGTTCCAGATTTCAACGTGAATTCACAAAAGAGGAGGAAAACAGCAACAAACTGCCATTCCTAGATGTCACAGTAGAGCGAACAGCCAATGGGGAACTTCAAACCAGCGTCTACAGGAAAACAACACACACGGACCAAATACTGAACTACAGGAGCAACCATCCCAACACCCACAAACGAAGCTGCATTAGAACATTATTCCAACGAGCTACCACACACTGCAGCACAGAGGAACTACGCAGAGCAGAGGAAAATCACCTATACAGCGTATTCAAAAAGAATGGGTACCCTATGAACACAGTCCGCCGATTCCTCAGCAATAAAAACAAACAAACAGACAAAACGGGTCCAGAAACCATAACCACTCTCCCCTACATCAAAGACATTTCCAAAATGACTGCCAGACTACTCGGACCCCTTGGCATCAGGGTAGCCCACAAACCCACCAACACACTAAAACAGCAGCTAATGAACTTAAAAGACCCTATGCAGACAAATAAAACGAACGTCATCTACAAAATACCTTGCAAGAACTGTGACAAACAGGCCAGAAAGCTAGCCACCAGGATACATGAACATCAACTAGCCACAAAATAACAAGACCCACTATCACTCGTATCCTTACATACAGATGTGGAAGGACACCACTTTGATTGGGACAACACATCCATCCTAGGACAAGCCAAACAGAGACACGCACGAGGATTCCTAGAAGCATGGCATTCCAACTGGAACTCCATCAACAAACACATTGATTTGGAGCCAATCTACCATCCCCAAGGAAACCTAAACAGATAAATAGAAAGCGGGACATAACACCAGCGCTTCGTCGGAGGCTCACTGATGATGTTACCTAGAATGGTGACGAAACGTCTGCAAACTAACCTTCCAGCTCAGCGAGCAAACTCACATCCAGAGCCTCAACCTGAGCTACAAATCTTCTCAAAACTCGCTAATGTAAATCTGTTGCTGATTGTTGGGAAAAACCCATCTGGTTCACTAATGTCCTTTTAGGGAAGGAAGCTGCCATCCTCACCTGGTCTGGGCCTACATGTGACTCCAGACCCACACAGCAATGTGGTTGACTATGAACTGCGCTCTGGGCAAGTAGGGATGGGTAGCCCAAGTGTGGAAGGTGACGGTCCAAGTGGAGGGAAAAGGGGATTAGAACAGATGGGCGGTTGATGGCGGGCTGAAATGGCTGGGGACCCTGCCTGCATTTCCATAGCCCCTGTCGTCAACCCTCAACACCTTGAGGCATCTGGCAGAGCCAGTCAAGTGGCTACAGAGTTGCGGTGCGGAGGGCTGCGGTGGAGTGGGGGTGGTGTGTCCTTGGTACACAGCAAGACCCCACGAGCAGATAGCCTGCTTCGAGGACATATTGGATGGGTCACACGCCACTCGCAGTGCCCACCCTACCCCCACCGCACCACGAAAAATCACTCGCCAATGACCCTCCACTCTACCCAGAGGGTGTTGGGAATTGGGGGTTTCTGGGGGGGACACATCGGGAAAAAAAATCAGTGACTCGAATTTCACTTTCTGCTTTGGCAGGCCATCTCATCGGGGGTTGGGGGGAACCCTCCCAGCTTCTGAGGGGCTCAACGCTGAATGTGGGGTGGGGGGGGGAGTGTTCTCAGAGCAAGGTGGTCACCTGATTCAGACTGAGGTGTGGAGGGATTTTTAACCTCGGCTCGCGTACACCCAGCTCCTCCCGGAACACCGTACCCATATCCCACTCCATCCCGGTCAAGTCCCTTTACAACCTATCCGCATGTGAATCAGGTCACCTCTCGGAGGATGCAGGTCTAGCCCTTCCTCATAAGGCAACCCACTCATTCCAGGGTAACAAAGTGTGGAGCTGGATGAACACAGCAGGCCAAGCAGCATCTCAGGAGCACAAAAGCTGATGTTTCGGGCCTAGACCCTTCATGAGAGATCTTTTGTGCTCCTGAGATACTGCTTGGCCTGCTGTGTTCATCCAGCTTCACACTTTGTTATCTTGGATTCTACAGCATCTGCAGTTCCCGTTATCACTCATTCCAGGGATTGGTCCAACAAACCTTCCCTGAGTTGCTTCTAATACAATAACACCCCTCTGTAAGTGTGGTGACCAGTCTTGCGCACAGCGCTCCCAATGTGGTCTTCCTTACACCCTTTTAATTAACGAAACCCGGCCTCCCTGCTTTTGCAACCCCCCACAATGAAAACATGACATCCTGCTGGTTTTCCCAATTGCTTTGCTGCACCGACAGACTGACCTTCTGGGAATCGTGCACCAGGACACTCAGATCCCTCTGTGCCTCCAAGCTCCCTCGCCGTTCAGATAATGCACATGTTTTCCATTCCTTCTGCCAAAGTCAACATGGCTCACACGTTTGCCACCTAGGTTGCCCAGCTCGCTGAACTCAAAATATCCTCCTAACAACTTGCTTTCTGACCCAGCTTTCCCCCGGCAGCCGGTACAGACACTGTCCCCAGTTTTCGATGTTTATTGCTTGGAACGGAGAGCTAAGCCGTAATATTGTTCCAAAGTCCTGTTGTTCACACGCTGAGAGCATTTCACTTCATTGCAGCCGACATCAAACAGAGTGTTTACTTTACAATCGAGGGGCTATAAAGCTGTGACAAGATAAACTCCTTGGACTGCAGGAATCAGCGATAACACTTGCTACAATAAATTGGGGGCATTTTTCCACACAGAGGGCGGTGTGTATAGGGAACGAGCTGCCGGAGTTCAGCTTGGGAGGCTAGACCAGCACGGGCGAGCTGGGCCGAAGGGCCTGTTTCCAAGCTGCCTGACTCTGTGAAAAGGACACAGTGTACCTGCTGTGGAGGAATCAAAAGCAACACACAAAGTAACCATCCCTGGGAAAAAGTAATCAATACAAGCTGGTTTTTGGAAGAGAGGAGATAACGTTGCTTGATAACCCGCCTCCTCACGACAAAAATTAAATCTGCCTGCCAAAGGAATGTTCTAAAGTAAAGGGCAGGGAATAACAGCTAACCCCAAATGTAACAAGGAACTGGGGAGTTGCTTCTGACAAGGGGGTCTCCAGGTGAAGAATCAGTGCCCGGGCTGAGAGAATCTATCGAATTCTCAGCAATGTCACACCACAAACTTGAAAGAGAGGAAGTCGTGTGAGAATCCAACACCAGAAGAAGTTAGTTACAGGACTCTAGTGAACACCTCACCCAGACCCAAACCCCTTCTCCATCTTGGTAATCACACATTTCCCACGGCCAACCCCACCCTAACCCGCACATCCCCGGGCACTACGGGACAATTTCCCACGGCCAATCCCACCCTAACCCGCACATCCCCGGGCACTACGGGACAATTTCCCACGGCCAATCCCACCCTAACCCACACATCCCTGGGCACTACGGGACAATTTCCCACGGCCAATCCCACCCTAAACCCCACATCCCCGGGCACTACGGGACAATTTCCCACGGCCAATCCCACCCTAACCCGCACATCCCCGGGCACTACGGGACAATTCCCCACGGCCAATCCCACCCTAACCCGCACATCCCTGGGCACTACGGGACAATTTCCCACAGCCAATCCCACCCTAACCTGCACATCCCTGGGCACTACGGGACAATTTCCCACGGACAATCCCACCCTAACCCGCACATCCCTGGGCACTACGGGACAAATTCCCACGGCCAGTCCCACCCTAACCCGCACATCCCTGGGCACTACGGGACAAATTCCCACGGCCAGTCCCACCCTAACCCGCACATCCCTGGGCACTATGGGACAATTTCCCACGGCCAATCCCACCCTAATCCGCACATCCCTGGGCACTTTGGGACAATTTCCCACGGCCAATCTCACCCTAACCCGCACATCCCTGGGCACTTTGGGACAATTTCCCACGGACAATCCCACCCTAACCCACACATCCCTGGGCACTACGGGACAATTTCCCACGGACAATCCCACCCTAACCCGCACATCCCTGGGCACTACGGGACAAATTCCCACGGCCAGTCCCACCCTAACCCGCACATCCCTGGGCACTACGGGACAAATTCCCACGGCCAGTCCCACCCTAACCCGCACATCCCTGGGCACTATGGGACAATTTCCCACGGCCAATCCCACCCTAATCCGCACATCCCTGGGCACTTTGGGACAATTTCCCACGGCCAATCTCACCCTAACCCGCACATCCCTGGGCACTTTGGGACAATTTCCCACGGACAATCCCACCCTAACCCACACATCCCTGGGCACTACGGGACAATTTCCCACGGCCAATCCCACCCTAACCCACACATCCCTGGGCACTACAGGACAATTTCCCACGGACAATCCCACCCTAACCCACACATCCCTGGGCACTACGGGACAATTTCCCATGGCCAACCCTAACCAGCACACTTTTGGGCTGTGGGAGGAAACCCACGCAGACACGGGGAGAATGTGCAAACTCCACTCACACAGTCGCCCGAGGGTGGAATCGAACCCAGGCTCCTGGTGGTGTGAGGCAGCAGCGCCAGCCACTGAGCCACCGTGCCGCCCCTAAGATAAGATTAATAGCCAAGGTCTTTTCCCCCAGGATGGGGGAGCCTAAAACTAGAGGGGCGTAGGTTTAAGGTGAGAGGGGGAAGATTTAAAAGGGACCTGAGGGGGTAACATTTTCACACAGAGGGTGGTGCGTGTGTGGGATGAGCTGCCAGAGGACATGGGTGGGGGCTGGTACAGCGACAACGTTTAAAAGGCGTCTGGGTGGGGACGTGGATAGGAAGGGGTTAGGGGGATAGAGGGCCAAACGCTGGCAAATGGGACTGGTTCAGTTTGGGATAGTTGACAGGAATGATTTGGGCTGAAGGGCCTGACTCCATACTGTACAACTCTAAGACTCTCATTAAAGTGTGTCCCATCTCCTTCACCCCAAACTCCTCTCCCCATCTTGCACACCCCCCACTCACACAAGATGTCACACCTAGTGTTGTCGGTGGGTGGAATACTCTGGGGAGGTGGGAATAAATATTTAGTGGGTCTGGATGTTGGGGTTTGTGTGTTATTGGGATCGATGTTTCTCTCCATCAGTAAATCTGAGTGAGCCAACTCGAGTATGTGTCAGCGAAGTGGAGAGTGGGCACTCTGACTACATGGACTCCCCATTTTGGGATTAATGTTGTCTGACTCTCGGATTTATCTCTGAGGGTTTGAAGGATAAGAGTTGAGAAGTTTTACTGTAACTGGCAAGTCTGCACCTGGAGCACTGTGAGCAGTTCTAGTCCCTTTAGCAAAGGAAAGCTATCATTTCATAGGAGGCAGTTCAGAGAGGGTTCACTAGGTTGGTCCCTGTGATGGAAGGATGGTCTTATGAGCAAAGGCTAAACAGGTTGGGACTGTCATTCACTGGTTTTGAAGAGTGAGAGGTGATCGTGTTGAAGCAGAGAGGATTCTTTAGGGGCCTACCATCGCATGACCAGTGACCAGATCATCCCACCAGTGTGCCGCCAACCCCACTCCACCCTGGCTAACCTTTGACCCTCGTCAATGGCCATGCCTTCACCTGCCCCCACTCCCCCCCACCGGCCCAAGGTCTCACTTCCACATTCTCTCGTCCCAATTCCAAAGGATTTTGTGATCCTGTCCATCCATCTGATGGACCCCCCCTTCCCATCCCCGAACTCCCAAAGGCCAGGTTCCCACAACCCAACACCCCCCCCCCCCCCCCCCCCCGGGTATCGGAGATTAGGGAGGGAGTGGGGGTCGGGATTAACCATTGGAACAAAGCGAGGGTTTGAGATGAATAAACTGTTCCATAGAGGTTGAGCCATTCTTTCTGGTTGGTTGGTAGCATCACAGGGAGTGGGAAAGAGCTCAGGCTGAGGAGGTTGGGCGGGGGGGGAAGTCCCTTACACAGGGGTTCCGGCCCATCCAACATGGGAAAGGTGGTTCGGGGAAGTCAGGATTGGGGATGCTATGGGTCAGCTGTACACCAAAGGCTCAAGGAGGAGGCTGATGGGATCATCCTGCTCCTGTATGATAGGCTCTATGATGTTGGGGGGGTGGGTGGGGTGTTGCAGAATGACCTCCCCTTGTGATCTCCTGCTGACCTACAAAGCCTTCAGGCTGGGGCGACAGAAGAGACATGAAAAGAGGGTATTTATGCTTTGCTTCTCAGAACTGAAACAGAGACTTTGTGTTGAATGCTCCGAGCTGGTGGAGGGGGGTGGGGGTGAGGGTGGGGGGGGGGGTGCCACGCTGGGTGTGGTTGGGGGGTTGGTCTTTGTTATATAACGAACGACTGAACTCCCTTCACCCACACTCCCCCCACCCCACCTGACCCCTGCACAGTCGTGTTCCCCAACCTGTGACTCTCACACGCTGCATGGAATAGATAAACTGCTCTCAACCCATTAGATGCTCAATCCTCGCTGTGTGCCACACTGTAGGAAGGGGGGAGGCTGCACTAGAGAGAGAGTGTAGAGGACATTCACCAGAATGGGCCTGTACGCCGCAGAGTGGGGAATGGAGGATGTTGCAACACAGGGGGCGTTTGCTGGAGGGCTTGCACGCGAAGCACAGGCAACTAGCACACAGGGCCAGCAGGTAATCAGGGAGGGTCATGGAATGTTGCTTCTTATGTCAAGGGGGTTGGAGTTTAACAGTAGGGAAGCAGTAATTCAATTGTACAAGGGGAGGTCACATCTGGAGCATCTGTGGGCAGGATCGTTTCCCTTGAGTAAGGAAAGATATGATTTCATCGGAGCAGGGTCAGAGAAAGTTCACTAGGATGGTCTCTGATATAGAGGGATGGTCTTATGAGCAAAGGCTAAACCGGTTCGCAACTCAACTCACTGGAGTTGAGAAGAATGAGAGGCGATCTCATTGAACTTTCATTTTGGAGTCCATGTTCACAGTTCCCTGAAAGCTGCCATCCAGGTGGATAGAGTTGTTAACAAGGCAAATGGTGTGTTAGCTTTCATTAATAGAGAGATTGAGTCCAAGAGCCGTGAAGTTATGCTCCAGCTATACAAAACGCTGGTTCGGCTGCTTCTGGAGTATCGTGACCAGTTCTGGTCGCCTCATTACAGGAAAGATGTGGAAGCGTTGGAAAAGGTGCAGAGGAGATTTACCAGGATGTTGCTTGGAATAGAGGGAAGGTCTTATGAGGAAAGGTTGAGAGAGCTAGGGCTTTTCTCTTTAGAACGACAAAGGATGAGAGGTCACTTGATAGAGGTGCACAAGATGATCAGAGGTATAGATTGGGTGGGCAGCCAGAGACTTTCTCCTCGGGTGGAGGTAGCTATTATGAGGGGGCATAGCTTTAAAGTGAGTGGAGGTAGATACAGGGGAGACGTCAGAGGTAGGTTATTTACTCAGAGAGTGGTCGGGGTGTGAAATGCATTGCCAGAGAGGGTAGTTGAGTCAGCTTCATTAGGGGCATTTAAGTGCCTATTAGATAGGCATGTGGATGATAGTATAAGGTGGGGGTGGGGGTTAGATAGACCTTAGGATTCGGGTAGAAGTTCGGCACACCATAGTGGGCTGAAAGGCCTGTACTGTTCTATGTTCTATGTGCTAATGAGAGGTGATCTCATTGAAATATAATCGGGGGTTAGACAGGGTCAATGCTGAGTGGGGGTTTCCCCTCATCAAGGGTCTGGGACCAGAGGGGACAGCCTCAGAGTAAAAGTGCCGATTTAAGACTGAGATGAGGAGGAATTTCTTCACTCAGAGGGTTGTGGATCTTTGGAGAGCCTTGTCACAGGGATCTGTTGGGGGGGACAGAGTCCTTGTGTACATTGAGGGCCGAGATAAAGAGATTCCCGTTCAGTCGGGGAATCCAGGGAAAAGCGGATGCGAGGATGGTCGGATCAGTCACAACCTCTATTGAATGGTGAGCAGGCCCAAGGGGCCGAATGGCCCATTCCCTGTTCCTGTTCCTGATGGTCTATGGCTGGGAAAGGCTGTTTTTTTGTGATACTCTGGGGAAGCCAAGCATGGGGAGAAGGAAGATTCACTGTTGGGTGTCCCTCAGCTGGCAGGAGTATCATACTTGGCCAGAAATCCAGTCAATGTTTTATCAGAACAGGAGATAAACAGAGATCAGAGTTGGAGGGGTGAGGGGGTCCTCTGATGGGGTCGGAGGTTAGTGGAGGTCAAACAGCAAAAGATATTATGGGTTAGAGGCAATTCAAATAACATTGCTGCTTGAGAAGTGGTTGAGAACTGGGTATCTGTACTCAATAGAATCATAGAGCCATACAGCATGGAAACAGACCCTTCGGTCCAACCCATCCATGCTGACCAGGTTTCTTAAACTGAGTTAGTCCCATTTGCCAGCATTCGGCCGCCTATCCCCCTATCCCCGTCCTATCCACGTTCCCACCCAGACGCCTTTTAAATGTTGTCGCTGTCCCAGCCCACACCCACTCCCTCTGGCAGCTCGTCCCACACACGCACCACCCTCTGTGTGAAAATGTTACCCCCTCAGGCCCCTTCCCCCCCCTCACCTTAAACCTACGCCCCTCTGGTTTTGGATTTCCTGGGGTAAAAGACCTTGTCCGTCCACCTTATCCATGCCCTCCCCCCGCCATGGTTTTATAGACCGCTGTAAAGTTGCCCCTCAGCCTCTGGCGCTCCAGCGAGGTAAGTGCCAGCTTGCCCAGGCCCTCCTTATAACTTGAACCTTCCGGCCCCTGCTAACATCCTCGTAAATGTTTCCTTGCGCCCCTCCTGATTTAATAACACCTCTCCTGTGGCAGGTTGACCAGGTACACAACTGTTTGAGGACTTCAGAACGATGATGGGCTGATTGGAATTTACAGAATACTGCGGGGCCCGGACTGAGCGGACTTGGAGAAGATAAGACCACAAGACATAGGAGTGTAAGTAAGGCCATTCGGCCCATCAAGTCCACTTGGCTATTTAAATCATGGCTGATGGGCATTTCAACTCCACTTCCCTGCACTCTCCCCTTGATTCCTTGTGAGATCAAGAATTTGTCGATCTCTGCCTTGAAGGCATCCAACGTCCCGGCCTCCACTGCACTCTGTGGCAATGAATTCCACAGGCCCATCACTCTCTGGCTGAAGAAATGTCTCCTCATTTCCTTTTTAAATTGACCCCCTCTAATTCTAAGGCTGTGCCCACGGGTCCTAGTCTCCCCTAACGGAAACAACTTCCCAGTATCCACCCTTTCTAAGCCATACATTATCTTGTAAGTTTCTACTAGATCTCTCCTCAAGTTTCTAAACTCTAATGAATACATACCCGGGATCCTTAGCCGTTCATCATACGTTAAACCTGCCATTTCAGGGATCATCCGTGTGAAACTCCGCTGGACACGCTTCAGGGTTGGTATGTCCTTCCTGAGGTGTGGGGCCCAAGATGTTTCCACTCAGTAAGAGGGACTAGGGTCTGAGGGCACAGCCTCAGGGTGAGGGGATGGCCCTGTAGAGCTGAGATGAGGAGGAATTTCTTCAACCAGAGGGTGGGAATGTGTGGAACTCATTGCTCCAGAGGGCTGTGGGGGCCAAGCCATCGAATATATTGGAGACAGAGATCAATACGTTCTGAGGAAGGGTCACAGGACCCGAAACGTTCACTCTGATTCCTCTCCACAGGTGCTGCCAGACCTGCTGAGCTTTTCCAGCCACTTCAGTTTTTGTTCCTGATTTACAGCACCCGCATCTCTTCTGGTTTTTAGAGACAGGCTCTTGATCGGTAGGTGGGGGAATCGAGGATCCTGGGGAGAACGGGGTTGAGAAAGACATCAGCCACAATCAAACGGGCAAAGCAGTCCCGCTGGGCCGAATGGCCTAATTCTGTTCTGAAATCTTATGAAGGCAGCTGTACGGGCCTGTGAGGAATAGGATGGCCGAGGTGCTATTGAAAGGCAGGATATAGGCAGAGGGTTGAAACGCTTTGTCATACTCACATTACAAAATTGCTGCCCTGTTTCTCTGCTTGCCTACCATTAATATTCGAGTCCTGTATAACTTCTTTGGTCCCAAATCACAATGAACCATAGTGGTCCCAAAATCTTAACTTGTTGTCTCCCCACTCTCTCTCGCTCTCGCTCCCTCTCCCTGTCTCTTTCTCTTTCCCTCTCTCCCACTTCCTCCCTCCCCGTCTCTCTCCTTTTCTCTCTCCCCCTTCTTTTCTCTCCCTCTCTCTCTCTCCCTCTCCCTGTCTCTCTCTCTCTCTTTCCCTCTCTTCCCCTCTCCCTCCCCTTCTCTTGCTCCTTTTTTCTCTCCTGGTCTCTCCCCCCTCTCACCCTCTCCCTCTCTCTTGCCACCTCTTTCTCGTGCCCTCTCTCCCCACAGATGCTGCCAGACCAGTTGAGTTTCTCCAGCACACTCTCTCTCTCTCTCTCCCTCCCTCTCTCTCCCCCTCTCCCTGTCTCTCTCTTTCCTTCTCTCCCTCTCTCCTCCCCCTCCCCCTCTCCTTTTCTCTCCCCCTCCTTTTCTCTCCTTCTCTCTCTCTCCCTCTCCCTGTCTCTCTCTCTCTCTCTTTCCCTCTCCCCCCCTCCCTCCCCTTCTCTCTGTCCTTTTCTCTCTCCCCCTCTTTCTCCCCCTCCTTTTCTCTCTCCCTCTCCCCCTCTCTCTCTTTCCCTGTCGCCCTCTCTCGCCACCTCTCTTTCTCGCGCCCTCTCTCCCCACAAATGCTGCCAGACCAGTTGAGTTTCTCCAGCACACACTCTCTCTCTCTCTCGCTCTCGTGTTTTCTCACCTCGCTGCTGAACTGAACAACTCCCCCCTTCCTCAACCCAGGGTCACCCCTCCTGCTGTCCTGAGTCAGCTGGGGCAGCAGCAGACCATTTGGCCTGGCAACTCTGTTGCACCCCTCGTAAGACTGCGGCCAATCGGTTTAAGGTTTCAAATTCTGGACTCCCAGTAGCCCTTGATCCAACCAACCACACCAAATGGCCAACCACCCCCCCCTCTCCCCAGGTGAGACACTATCCAATATTCAGTGACAACCCCTTCCAACCTCAGGTACAGGTCTGTCCCCTCACCCACCCCAGTTTGAGACTGAATTACAAGAGGCAGCATCATTTCTGCTCCAAACCTTATGCCTTGTGGATGGTGGGATGGGCCTTTTGGGGAGGGTGACGGTGGTGGAGGCAGAAGGGGAGTTACTCGCTGTAGGATTCCCAGCCTCTGACTTGCCCCTTATCGGCATAGAGGATTGATATGGGGTCGGCGGGGGTCTCAGTTTCTGCTGAATGGGTAACCCCCAGGATGGTGATCCTGGTGGAGGTGGTGTGGGGGTGGGAGGGTTGGATTCAGTGATGGTAACACCATTGAACGTCGAGGGGGTGAAGGTGACGGTTCGATTGTCTCTCGCTGGAGACGGTAACCCCTGGGATGTTAATAGTGGGGGTGGGGAGATTCAGTGGCAATGAAGCCTCTTAATGTCAAGGGGCAAATTGTACAGATTTCCAAAAACATACAAGCAGAAACCGCATTCATATAGCACCCTATAGCACACTGGAAATCCGGGAAAGTACTTTTGGAAGTGTGGCGAAGTAGGAAGTGTGCTCGGATACTTTGGAAAAAAAAAGGTTGCAAAAGCTATTCACACACGTCACCTCAAACAGCTTTGTAACTTGTGCTGCTGTCATGTTTTCAAAAATACCATCTTCACTTCCCTCGCTCTCCCTCATTCCCCTCACTCTCCCTCCTTCCCCCTCGCTCTCCCCCTCACTCTCCCTCCTTCCCCTCACTCTCCCTCCTTCCCCCTCACTCCCCCTCACACTCCCTCCTTCCCCCTCACTCCCCCTCACACTCCCTCCTTCCCCCTCACTCTCGCCCTCACTCTCCCTCCATCCCCCTCACTCTCCCCTCACTTTCCCTCCTTCCCCCTCACTCTCCCCCTCACTCTCCCTCCTTCCCCCTCACTCCCCCTCACACTCCCTCCTTCCCCCTCACTCTCCCCTCACTCTCCCTCCTTCCCCCTCACACTCCCTCCTTCCTCCTCACTCTCCCCCTCACTCTCCCTCCTTCCCCCTCACACTCCCTCCTTCCCCCTCACTCTCCCCCTCACTCTCCCTCCTTCCCCCTCACACTCCCTCCTTCCTCCTCACTCTCCCCCTCACACTCCCTCCTTCCCCCTCACACTCCCTCCTTCCCCCTCACTCTCCCTCCTTCTCCCTTACTCTCCCTCCTTCCCCTCACTCTCCCTCCTCCCTTCACTCCCCCCCCACCCCTCACTTCCCCCCATCCCTCATTCCCCCCAACTGCTCACTCTTCCCCTCTTCCTCACTCTCCCCCACCCCTCACTCTCCCAATTCCTTCACTCTCCCCCACCCCTCATACTGTAGCCAACTCATTCTCTCCCCACGCCTCACACTTCCCCCTCCCTCATTCTCCCCCCACTCCTCACTCCCCCCCCCTCACCCTAATCCAGGGCACTCACTTACCCTCCTGCCCACAGCCCAGTCTTGGCCCTCCTATTCCTGAGAAGCCAGTGCTACAACACGTCAGATGAAACGGCCTGGGGTGGAGTCTTGGGTGGGGGGGGGTGGCGTCGTACGGTCTTGTGGGGTGGGTGCAGTAAGGGAATGGAGGAAAGGATGCAGAGACAAACCACCTCCCCCCCCGGCCCCTTATCATTGCAAAGAAAGACTCACCAACCTGTTTCTGCCTCTCTCTCGCTCTTTGCTGACCTCAAGCCTGATGACCCCGTGTCTCTGCTGGGAGGAGGTTGTGGGTGGGGGTGGGGGTGGGTTGCGATTTTCAGAACTTCCAGCAACACCTCCGTGTACCCCTCCCCACTTCCTCCTGCCCGCCCCCCCCACCTCACCTTTCTGAGTGGCGGTCCGTCTGCTGCTGGTCAGCGAGAGAGGGCCACCCCATACAGCTCTCGATAAGAACCACACACTCACACACACACACACACACACACACACACACACACACACACACACACACACACTCACACACACACACCCCACACCCACCTTATCCAGCTCTCAGGCCGCGGATTTGCAGGATTCTCCTGGAGAGGGTTGCGTCTGGTTTCAAACCCCAAGGCAGCTTCGTCAGGACTCTGAACTGATCGGAGAAGCGCACTTTGCCCTCCTGGCATTGCTTGCTGAGCGGTGAGGCAGACCTCTGCCTGCCAGCCCAGCACTCGCTGCACTCGCTGTACAATACACCTCCAGTGATAAGGGGCGGCATGAGATTAAACACAATGCTGATTTGTTTGATTCTCATCACCGCAGCTCACAGTGCTGGCCGCAACCAGGAGCACAGCCTTTTCAAACTCCACCCGAGAACCCCCCCTCACCACTCCTCCACACTCTACTTCCTGCACCCACTCCAGATGTGTAAGCCTTCACGGGGAACAGCAGGAGGCCATTCAGCACCCCTCTCCCCCAGCCTGTCCCACAGGAATAGCAGGAGGCCATTCAGCCCCCCTCTCCCCCAGCCTGTCACACAGGAACAGCAGGAGGCCACTCGGCCCCCCTCTCCCCCAGCCTGTCGCACAGGAACAGCAGGAGGCCATTCAGCACCCCCGCTCCTCAGCCTGTCACACAGGAACAGCAGGAGGCCACTCGACCCCCCCCCCTCTCCCAGCCTGTCGCACAGGAACAGCAGGAGGCCATTCAATCCAACTGTTTCACTAACCCCCTCTAGGGGAAGGAAATCACCAAGCCTTACCTGACCTGGCCTAACGTGAGTCCAGGCTCACAGCGTTGATCCCTAACACTATTTAGGGATGGAGTTAATCAAATGAGGGACCACATCCCATGAAATAATTATTTAAAGCAATCCCGAAGGTGGGCAGTGTCTTTGGGGAGGTCGAGGTTGGGTGGGATTGCATTGACAGGGTGCCTGTTGGGAGAAGCCTGCCCCCCGGAGAGTGGTCAGGGCATGATTTCAGAATGAGTCAGGGAGGGTAAGGAAGTGTCGGGCTGCGAGCGGATTCTCCTCAGGGTGCTGCCAATTCCCTCTCCTGGCTGAGGAAGGGGTTCGACTCAACTAAATTTATTGTGGTCACATGCGCCTAAGTATAGCGAAGGGCTTTGTTCTGTGAGCAGAGCCGGCAGATCACGGCAAACAGGGACACGGGGACCATGAGGCGCTTGGACAGAGTGAAGTGTACAGGGGTACACTGTGCAGGGTGAGCACAAAATGAGGTCAGGTATGATTTGAAGTTAGAGATGTGGACTCAACAGGGAAGTGACAACGACACCCTGGCACCTCAGTTGAGTTATTCTTCAATCGCCAGTATCACAACCCACCCTTAACTTTATTAACAAGGTAAAGAGGCACTGACCATTGGTATTAGAGACTACTAGGTCATGGGTGCCATGTGTAAGGTCTAAATAATTTTTCTTGTGACTTGCCAATCAGTAATGGAGACTCGTGAGATAATTGAAACGAGTAATGTCTTTGCACTGATAACAAAGTGTGGGGCTGGGTGAACACAGCCGACCAAGCAGCATCTCAGGAGCACAGAAGCTAGACCCTAGCTCCAAGCTGCAGTGCCCGAGCACATACAGGGAGATGAATTGACAGAAACGAATACAAATTATTTAACTGCGATAGTTTCAGTGCCGAGATACAACAGGTGCTCAATTCTTATATTGCTGCCCAAGAGAATATTCCTTTTTGTTTTTAGGCAGTCAGCAGGAAGAGAAACGGAAATTGCCGGAAACTCTCAGCAGGCCTGGCAGCGTCGGTGGAGAGAAATCAGAGTTAATGTTTCGGGTTCAGAGCTGAGGGTAGTGGGGAAGAGGTTGGGATTTTGTTTATGTGGAAGATAGGGTTGGGGGCAGGCCCAGTGAAGGAGAGGACAGTCTGAGATCTGATACTCCAAAAGCATCTCAGTCAGGGGAGCATTTTGGAGATAGTGATCATAACTCAGTTAAGATTTAGGATAGTTATGGGGAAGGTTACAGGATTAAAGTTCGAGACTGGGGACAAGCTAATTTCACTAAGATAGCAAAATGTGAGGCTGGATGAACACAGCAGGCCAAGCAGCATCTCAGGAGCACAAAAGCTGACGTTTCGGGCCTAGACCCTTCATCAGAGAGGGGGATGGGGGGAGGGAACTGGAATAAATAGGGAGAGAGGGAGAGGCGGACCAAAGATGGAGAGTAAAGAAGATAGGTGGAGAGAGTGTAGGTGGGGAGGTAGGGAGGGGATAGGTCAGTCCAGGGAAGACGGACAGGTCAAGGAGGTGGGATGAGGTTAGTAGGTAGCGGGGGGTGCGGCTTGGGGTGGGAGGAAGGGATGGGTGAGAGGAAGAACCGGTTAGGGAGGCAGAGACAGGTTGGACTGGTTTTGGGATGCAGTGGGTGGGGGGGAAGAGCTGGCTGGTTGTGTGGTGCAGTGGGGGGAGGGGACGAACTGGGCTGGTTGAAGGATGCAGTAGGGGAAGGGGAGATTTTGAAACTGGTGAAGTCCACATTGATACCATATGGCTGCAGGGTTCCCAGGCGGAATATGAGTTGCTGTTCCTGCAACCTTCGGGTGGCATCATTGTGGCAGTGCAGGAGGCCCATGATGGACATGTCATCAAGAGAATGGGAGGGGGAGTGGAAATGGTTTGCGACTGGGAGGTGCAGTTGTTTTTTGCGAACTGAGCGGAGGTGTTCTGCAAAGCGGTCCCCAAGCCTCCGCTTGGTTTCCCCAATGTAGAGGAAGCCACACCGGGTACAGTGGATGCAGTATACCACATTGGCAGATGTGCAGGTGAACCTCTGCTTGATGTGGAATGTCATCTTGGGGCCTGGGATGGGAGTGAGGGAGGAGGTGTGGGGACAAGTGTAGCATTTCCTGCGGTTGCAGGGGAAGGTGCCGGGTGTGGTGGGGTTGGAGGGCAGTGTGGAGCGAACAAGGGAGTCACGGAGAGAGTGGTCTCTCTGGAAAGCAGACAGGGGAGGGGATGGAAAAATGTCTTGGGTGGTGAGGTCGGATTGTAAATGGCGGAAGTATCGGAGGATAATGCGTTGTATCCGGAGGTTGGTAGGGTGGTGTGTGAGAACGAGGGGGATCCTCTTGGGGCGGTTGTGGTGGGGGCGGGGTGTGAGGGATGTGTCGCGGAAAAGCGGGAGACGCGGTCAAGGGCGTTCTCGATCACCGTGGGGGAAAGTTGCGGTCCTTAAAGAACTTGGACATCTGGGATGTGCGGGAGTGGAATGTCTTGTCGTGGGAGCAGATGCAGCGGAGGCGGAGGAATTGGGAATAGGGGATGGAATTTTTGCAGGAGGGTGGGTCGGAGGAGGTGTATTCTAGGTAGCTGTGGGAGTCGTTGGGCTTGAAATGGACATCAATTACAAGCTGGTTGCCTGAGATGGAGACTGAGAGGTCCAGGAAGGTGAGTGATGTGCTGGAGATGGCCCCAGGTGAACTGAAGGTTGGGGTGGAAGGTGTTGGTGAAGTGGATGAACTGTTCGAGCTCCTCTGGGGAGCAAGAGGCGGCGCCGATACAGTCATCAATGTACCGGAGGAAGAGGTGGGGTTTGGGGCCTGTGTAGGTGCGGAAGAGGGACTGTCCCCGGTGCGGCTTCCTCTACATTGGGGAAACCAAGCGGAGGCTTGGGGACCGCTTTGCAGAACACCTCCGCTCAGTTCGCAAAAAACAACTGCACCTCCCAGTCGCAAACCATTTCCAATCCCCCTCCCATTCTCTTGATGACATGTCCATCATGGGCCTCCTGCACTGCCACAATGATGCCACCCGAAGGTTGCAGGAACAGCAACTCATATTCCGCCTGGGAACCCTGCAGCCATATGGTATCAATGTGGACTTCACCAGTTTCAAAATCTCCCCTTCCCCTACTGCATCCCTCAACCAGCCCAGTTCGTCCCCTCCCCCCACTGCACCACACAACCAGCCCAGCTCTTCCCCCCCACCCACTGCATCCCAAAACCAGTCCAACCTGTCTCTGCCTCCCTAACCGGTTCTTCCTCTCACCCATCCCTTCCTCCCACCCCAAGCCGCACCCCCCGCTACCTACTAACCTCATCCCACCTCCTTGACCTGTCCGTCTTCCCTGGACTGACCTATCCCCTCCCTACCTCCCCACCTACACTCTCTCCACCTATCTTCTTTACTCTCCATTTTCGGTCCGCGTCCCCCTCTCTCCCTATTTATTCTAGTTCCCTCCCCCCATCCCCCTCTCTGATGAAAGGTCTAGGCCCGAAATGTCAGCTTTTGTGCTCCTGAGATGCTGCTTGGCCTGCTGTGTTCATCCAGCCTCACATTTTATTATCTTGGAATCTCCAGCATCTGCAGTTCCCATTATCTCTTCACTAAGATAGCATTTGGTTTGGCCCAAGTGGACTGGAAGCAGATAAAACTGTATCAGAGCAGCAGGAAAAATTCAGACAAGAGCTAGACAGAATACGAGGCGAGTATGGGAGCCCTGGATGTCGGGCTGCCTACAGGTCAGGTTTAAGAGATGTTGGCCACTTTTGGATTACTATGTTCAGTTCTGGTCTCACTGCTACAGGAAAGGTGTGGTGAAACTTGAGAGTGTGTAGAGAAGATTTACAAGGATGTTGCCGGGGCTGAAGGGTTTGAGCTACAGGGAGGGGCTGAAATAGACTGGGGCTATTTTCCCTGGAGCATTGGAGGGTGAAGGGGTGACTTTATAGAGGTTTATAAAATCATGAGGAGCACGGATAGGGTGAATAGACAAGGTCTTTACTACCCCCACCACCCCCCCCCCCCACCCCCCAGGGGGTAGGGGGGTGTCCAAAGCTAGAGGGCCATAGGTTTAAGGTGAGAGATGAAAGAGTTAAAAGGGACCTGAGGGGGACCAGAGGATGGTGTGTGTGTGGGACGAGCTGCCAGACGAAGTGGGTGGGGGCTGGTACAGTCACAGCATTTAAAAGGCATCTGGATGGGGACATGGATAGGAAGGGGTTAGGGGGATAGGGGGCTAAATGCTGGCAAATAGGGACTAACTCAGTTTAAGAAACCTGGTCAGCGCAGGTGGGCTGGACCGAAGGGTCTGTTTCCATGCTGTATGACTCTATGACTGTATGATATTGACAACTCAATAAGGCAAAATATCTGGAAGAGTATAAAAATGAGCAGGATTTGCAGAATAAGTGAGGGAAGGTAAGAGAGTGCATATGAAAGCATAGGTTGGTAGAATGAACGAAAACACAAAGGGTATCTTTAAATTTATAAAGATCAGTAAAATAACTTAGGAAAGAGTAGAGCCCATTTGGGAATATTGAGGCAATCTTTTGGTTCTTAATGGAACAGAACAGCACAGGTATAGACCTGAGGGTCCAGGCCTCTGAAATAATAGACAGAATTAACAGAAGAGAGAGACAGAGAAGAGAGTAATGGAGAGTGTGTGTGAGAGAGAGAGAGTGTTGGAGAGTGAGAGAGAATGTGTACGTAAGAGAGACTGTGTGAGAGCAAGAGATTGAGGGAGAGTGTGGTGTGTGAGAGTGAGAGAGTGTGTGAGAGAGAGGATGAGAGTGAGAGAGAAAGTTTGCGTGAGAGAGACTGTTTGTGAGAGCAAGAGAGTGAGGGAGAGCATGTGTGTGAGAGAGAGAGAGTGTGTGTGTGCGTGTATGTGTGAGAGAAAGTATGTGTGTGAGAGAGTGTGTCTGTGTGTGTGTGAGAGAGAGTGAGAGAGAGAGAGTGCATGTGTGTAAGAGAGAGTGTGTGTGAGAGAGAGTATGTGTCTGTGTGTGTGAGAGAGAGAGAAGTCTGTGTGAGAGAGAGCATTTGTGTGAGAGAGACTGTGTGAGAGAGAGCGTGTGTGTGTGAGAGAGAGAACATGTGTGTGTGTGAGAGTGTGTGTGTGAGAGAGAGAACATGTGTGTGAGAGAGAGAACATGTGTGTGAGAGAGTGCATGTGTGTGAGAGAGTGCGTGTGTCTGTGTGTGAATGAAAGAGCGTGTGTGTGAAAGAGAGGGTGTGTATGTGAGAAAGAGCATGTGTGAGAGAGGGAGTGTGTAAGAGAGCAAGAGAGTGAGTTAGTGTGTGTGTGAGAGAATGTATGTGTGTGAGAGTGCGTGTGTGAGAGTGCGTGTGTGAGAGCGTGTGTGAGAGTGCGTGTGAGAGAGAATGTGTGTGTGAGAGCAAGAGAGTGAGTGTGAGTGAGTGTGTGTGAAAGAGGATGAAAGTGAGAGAGAGGAAGTGAGTGAGTGTGAGAGAGATAGTGAGACAGTAGTGAGAGAGACAGTGAGAAAGAGTGAGACAGAGCAAGTAACAGTGCGAGAGAGAGAAAGAGAGTGGGAGAAAGCAAGAGTGAGAGAGGGAATGTTAATAAGTTCAGCAGGCTAAAAAGTGGATAAAACTGCAGGCCAGATGAGATGTCCCATATGGAATGGGCTGCCAGGGAAAGTGGTTGAGGCTGGTACAATAGTGACATTTAAAAACCATGGGAAGAGTTTAGAGAGATATGGACAAATGTGGGCATGCTGAGTGGGCACCATGGTCAGCATGGACCAGTTTGGGCCGAAGGGCCTGTTTCCATGCTGTATTACTCTATGGCTCTAGGTAACTCAGGAGTGTTGTTGAAGGTTAATGTATTTGATATTTCCAAAATGCAGCAAGCCCTGTAAGATCGAATGTGCGAAGTCTTGAAAGGATAATCTTATTTTTTTTGTTCAAAAGGGCATTTCTCATACCTTCCACTTGCCCAAGCTGGGAGAGGAGTTTGTCATCAGCTTCCAATTAATCTTCGTTTACATATATTAAAGGGTGGCTCAGTGGTCAGCCTGTTGCCTCACAGGGCCAGAGATCCAGGTCTGATCCCACCCTCGGGCGACTGTCTGTGCGGAGTTTTCACATTCTCCCCGTGTCTATGTGGGTTTCCTCCGGGTGCTCCGGTTTCCTCCCATAGTCCAAAGATGTGCAGGTTAGGGTGGATTGGCCATGGGAAATTGTCCCATAGTGCCCACGGATGTGCAGGTTACGGTGGGATTGGCAGTGGGAAATTGTCCCGTAGTGCCCAGGGATGTGCAGTTTAGGGTGGGATTGGCTGTGGGAAATTGTCCCGTAGTGCCCAGGGATGTGCAGGTTAAGGTGGGATTGGCCGTGGGAAATTGTCCCATAGTGCCCAGGGATGTGCAGTTTAGGGTGGGATTGGCCGTGGGAAATTGAACCGTAGTGCCCAGGGATGTGCGGGTTAGGGTGGGATTGGCCGTGGGAAATTGTCCCGTAGTGCCCAGGGATGTGCAGTTTAGGGTGGGATTGGCCGTGGGAAATTGTCCCATAGTGTCCAGGGATGTGCAGGTTAGGGTGGGATTGGCTGTGGGAAATTGTCCCGTAGTGTCCAGGGGAAATGCGGGGCAAGGGAAAAGGGTGGGGGCTAGGTCTGAGATGGGATGCTGTTTGGAGGTGTGCTGTAGACTCGATGGGCCAAATGGTTTCTTTCCCCACTGTAGGTATTTTAAAAGAGCTGAGAATTTGAGCACTGGGCAATTCCATCCCATCTTGAAATTAAGAAGGATTTCTTCTCTCAGAGGGTTGTGGGACTTTGGAACTCCTTGCCATGGAGAGCTGTCGAGGCATGGTCCTTGTGTACTCTTAAGGCTGAGATCGATAGTTTCCTGATCAGTCAGGGAATTGAGGAAAGGGCAGGAAAGTGGATGTAAGGATCGTTGGATCAGCCATGATCCTACTGAATGGCCTACTTATCCCTTATGGTGGTACGTTTAGTTCAGTTCCTGGTCCCAGATATTCAGAAGCATAGGCCAACCCACGTATTGCATTTCGATGGGGCAGGCGGGGCAGGGCTTACACACTTCACGATAGGATCCTGGGGAGAGTTGACAAATAGAAACCTTGGGGTTGCAGGTTCTTAGCTCCTTGAAAGTGGAGAGGCAGGTAGACAGGGTGATGAAGAAGGTGTTTTGTACACTTGCCTTTATGGCAGTATGTTGAGTACAGGAATTTGGAGGGTCATGTTGGGGCTGTACAGGACATTGGTTAGGGACACTTTTGGAAAACTGTGCTCAATTCCGGCCTCTCTGCTGTAGGAAAGATGCTGTGAAGCTTGAAATGTACAGAAAAGATTTATAAGGATGTTGCCAGGGTTGGAGGGCCTGATCTATAGAGAGAAGCTGAATAGTTGGGGGCTATTTTCTCTGGAGCATCAGAGGTGAACTTACAGAGGTTTATAAAACCATGAGGGGGTATGGCTTGGATGAATACACAAGGTCTTTTCTCCCCAGGGTGGGAGAGTCCAAAACTAGAGGGGCATAGGTTTAAGGTGAGAGGGGGAAAGGGACCTGAGGGGGGAACATTTTCACACAGAAGGTGGTGCGTGTGTGGAACGAGCTGTCAGAGGAAGTGGGTGGGGGCTGGGACAAATACTGGCAAATGGAACGAGATCACAATAGGATATCTGGTCAGCATGGATGCGTTGGACTGAAGTATTTGTCTCCATGCTGAACAACGCTGTAATATCCTTTTGGGGGAAAAATAGGTTGAAAAACCCACCGCATTTGAAATTTGAAATGATTACAACTTAGTCAGTTACATCTTACTCACACATCTCCATCTGGAGAAACATGGCTGGTGTTGACAGAGATAGTAGGAACTGCAGATGCATGGAGGATCTCAGATAACAAGGTGTAGAACAGGCCAAGCAGCATCAGAGGAGCAGGAAAGCTGACGTTTCGGGCCTCGGCCCTTTATCAGAAATGGGAGAGGAGAAGGGAGCTCTGAAATAAATAGGGAGAGAGGGGGAGGCGGAAAGAAGATAGATGGAGGAGAAGATAGGTGAAGAGGAGACAGACAGGTCAAAGAGTGGAGCCAGTAAAGGTGAGTGTAGGTGGGGAGTTAGGGAGGAGATAGGTCAGCCCAGGGAGGACGGACAGGTCAAGGTAGGGGTGGGTGGTGAGGTTAGAAGTTAGGAGATGGGGATAGGGCTTGAGGTGGGAGGAGGAGATAGGTGGGAGGAAGGACAGGTTAGGGAGGAGGGTGAACAAAGCCGGGCTGGTTTTGGGATGCGGTGGGGGAAGGGGAGATTTTGAAACTGGTGAAGTCCACATTGATACCATATGGCTGCAGGGTTCCCAAGAGGAATATGAGTTGCTGTTCCTGCAACCTTCGCGTGGCATCATTGTGGCACTGCAGGAGGCCCATGATGGACATGTTGTCTAAAGAATGGGAGGGGGAGTGGAAATGGTTTGCGACTGGGAGGTGCAGTTGTTTGTTGCGAACCGAGCTGAGGTGTTCTGCAAAGTGGTCCCCCAAGCCTCTGCTTAGTTTCCCTAATGTAGAGGAGTTCACAATGGGAATAGCGGATACAGTATACTATATTAGCAGATGTGCAAGTGAACTTCTGTTTGATGTGGAAGGATGTCTTGGGGCCTGGGATGGGAGTGAGAGAGGAGGTGCAGGGGCAGGTGTAGCATTTCCTGCAGTTGGTGGGAAAAGTGCCGGGGGTGATGGGGCTGGAGGGGTGTGTGGAGCTGGCAAGGGAGTCACGGAGAGAGTGGTCCCTCTGGGAAGCAGATAAGGATGAGAAGAGGGATTGTTCCATGTAACCTACAAAGAGGAAGGCAAAGCTTGGGCCCATGTAGGTACCCATGGCCATCCCCTTTGTCTGTAGGAAGTGGGAGGAATTGAAAGAGAAGTTATTGAGGGTGAGGACAAGTTTGGCTAAGTGGATGAGGGTGTGGGTGCGGGGGTATGGGGCGGGCCTGCAGGACAGGAAGAAGTGGAGGGCCTTTAGGCCATCTGCATGGAGAATGCAGGTGTTAAGGGACTGGATGTCCATGGTGAAACTGAGGTGTTGGGGACCGGAGAATTGGAAGTTCTGGAGGAGGTGGAGGCGTGGGTGGTGTCACAGACGTAGGTAGGGAGTTCCTTGACCAAGGGGGAGAAAATGGAGCCCAGGTTGGTGGAGATGAGTTCAGTGAGGCAGGAGCAGGCAGAGACAATGGGTCGACCAGGATTTTGGGAAGGAGATAAAGTGGGCGGTGCTGGTTTGGGGAACAATGAGGTTGGAGGCTCTGGGTGAGAGGTCCCCTGAGGTGATGAGGTTGTGGATGGTATTGGAGATGATGGTTTGGTGCTCAGGGGTGGGGTCATGATCAAGAGGGCGGTAGGAGGAGGTGTCGGACAGTTCGTGCCTGGCCTCGGCAATGTAAAGGTCAGTGCGCCATACTACAACTGTGCCTCCCTTGTCTGCGGGTTTTATGGTGAGGTTGGGGTTGGAGTGGAGGGAGCAGAGGGCTGCCCGTTCTGTGGGGGAGAGGTTGGAGTGGGTGAGAGGGGTGGAGAGGTTTAGGCGGTTGATGTCTCAGCGGCTGTTAGAGATGAAGAGGTCGAGAGAAAGTAGGAAGCCTGGGGGTGGTGTCCAGGAGGAGGGGATGCATTGGAGGCGGGAGAAGTGGTCAGTAGAGGGAGAGTTAGGCTCATGGTTAAAGAAGTAGGCGTGGAGATGAAGGCAGAGGAAGAACTGCTCAATGTCCAAGCATGAGAGGCATTCGCTGATGTTTGGGTGGAGGGGAACAAAGTTCGTCCTCAATAAGGGGGAGGTCTGGGGGGATAGTGAAGACCCGGCAGGGTCGAGTGCCTCTGCAGCTGCTGGGCGGAGGTGCGTTGGCAGTGGGCGGGGTTCCTTCAGCAATGGGTGCGGCTGTGTCAGCAGCGGGCGGGGTTGCATCAGCAGTGGGTGGGGTTACATTGGCAGTGGGTGGGGTTACATTGGCAGTGGGCGGGGTTATGTCGCATAGACACTGGACGGAGCAGGGTAGGTGCGTTCTCAGCGTCAATGGTGTTGGCCTCGGAAACGTAGGCGGTGTCAGCAGCAGCGGTGTCCACGGCATTCGCTGTCCCGGAACTGCGTACCTGGCGGCGGAGGATGTGACATTACCTGTAGTTGCTCTGTCAGTGGCCACATGGCCCAATGGCGGCGGGCACAATGTGGGGAAGGTCCAGGGTACAGCTGGGGATTTGGGAGGTGGAGGAAGCCCGTTTTGGGTGGTAGGCACCAGTAAGTTTACTGTGCTTATGGTTTTTTGTGTCCAATAAAGCTGAGTAGAATTGAGAGTTCAGGTTGTGGATCCTATGAAGAATAAAAAACAGGACAGGTCCTTTGCATGTCTGGGAGAGGGAGGCTCTGAGCTGGGGTAGGCTTGATTGCAGTGTCCGGAGAATCTGGTGCATTTCTACGAGTGTGCCCTGAACTCAAGTTAGCTGAACTCGTCCTCACCCTCAACAACTCTTCCTATTCCTCCCACTTCCTACAGACAAAGGGGGTGGCCATGGGTACCCGCATGGACCCAAGCTATGCCTGCCTCTTTGTAGGTTACGAGGAACAGTCCCTCTTCTGTACATACACTGGCCCCAAACCACACCTCTTCCTCCGTTACATTGATGAGTGTATCAGAGCCGCCTATTGCTCCCATGAGGAGATCAAACAGTTCATACACTTCACCAACACCATCCACCCCAACCTCAAGCTCAACTGGACTATCTCTAATTCAAATCTCTCCTTCCTGGACCTCTCTGTCTCTAACTCCAGAAACACCTAGAAATCGATAGCCAATTCAAGCCCACCAACTACAACAACTACCTAGAATACACCTCCTCCCACACACATTCCTGCAAAAATTCCATCTACTATTCCCAAATCCTTCGCCTCTGCTGTATCTGCTCCCAGGATGGCGCATTCCACTTCTGTACACCTCGATGTCCTCGTTTTTCAACGACTGCAGCCTCACCCCTCCAGTGGTTGAGAGCACCTTTGACAATATCCCCCACATTTCCTGCAACATATCCCTCACACCCCTTCCCCGCAATAATAAAAACAAAAGAGAATGCCCCTCTTCCTCATGTACCACCCCACCAACCTCCAGATCCAATGCATCATCCTCTGACACTTCCATCATCTGCAATCCGACCTCACCATCAAAGAATTTTTCCCTCCCCACCCTTATCTGCTTTCCAGAGGGACCACACTCTCCTGAGGTCCCTTGTCCGCTCCACACTCCCCTCCAACCCCACCACACCCGGCATTTTTCCCTGCAACAGCAGGAAGTGCTATACCTGTCCCTATACCTCCGTCCTCACCCCCATCCCAGGCCCCAAGAAGATATTCCACATCAAACAGATGTTCACCTGCACATCTGCTAATGTGATATACTGTATCTGCAGTTCCTGTATGGCCTCCCCTACATTGGGGAAACCAAGCAGAGGCGTGGAGATAGTTTTGCAGAACACCTATGCTCGGTTCATACTAAACAACTGCACCTCCCAGTCGCGAACCATTTCAACTCCCCCTCCCATTCCTCAGAAGACATGTCCATCCTGGTCCACCTGTAGTGCCACAAAGTTGCCACCCGAAGGTTGCAGGAACAGCAACTCATATTCTGCTTGGGTACCCTGCAGCCCAATGGTATCAATGTGGATTTCACAAGCTTTAAAATTTCCCAGCCCTCACCGCATCCCGAAACCGACCCAAATCATCCCCACCTCGCTAACCTGTCCTTCCTTCCACCAATCCCCTCCTCCTGCCTCAAGCTGCACCCCCATTTCCTACCTGCCCCCTTTACCTGTCCGTGCTTCCTGGACAGGCCTATCTCCTCCCTACCTCCCTACCTACATCACCTTTACTGGCACCATTCCCGCCTCTTTGACCTGTCTGTCTCCTCTCCATCTGTCTTCTCCTCTATCTATCCTTTATCTGCCTCCCCCTCTCTCCCTATTTATTTCAGAAACTCCTCTCCTCCCCCATTTCTGAAGAAGGTTCTAAGCCCGAAACATCAGCTTTCTTGCTCCTATGATGCTGTTTGGCCTGCTGTGTTCATCCAGCTCTACACCTTGTTATCTCAGATTCTCCAGAATCTGCAAGTCTACTATCTCATGTTTTGTGCAGGGAAGGTCATGTTTTACCAACTTAATAGAATTCTTTGAGGATGTGACAAAGTTGATAGATGAGGGAAAGGCTATAGATGTCATATACTTGGACTTCAGTAAGGCATTTGATAAGGTTCCCCATGGCAGGCTGATAGAGAAAGTGAAGTCGCATGGGGTCCAGGGTGTACTAGCTAGATGGATAAAAAACTGGCTGGGCTACAGGAGACAGAGAGTTGTAGTGGAAGTGAGTTTCTCAAAATGGAGACCTGTGACCAGTGGTGTTCCACATGGATCCGTGCTGGGGCCACTGTTGTTTGTGATATACATAAATGATTTGGAGGTAGGTATAAATGGTCTGAATAGCAAGTTTTCAGCTGACAATAAGATTGGTGACTGTCCGAGAATTCAATGGAATATAGATAGATTGGAGAGTTGGGCAGAGAATTGCCAGTGGACCTACCCCACTAGTAGATTACCCTAATATTAAACAATGACAGACCTGTCCCCACCTATAATGAAATAGACAGTTATACAGAGTCAGACCTATAGATTCATTGAGTCATAGAGTTATTGACACAGATCCTTCAGTCCAACAGCACCATACTGACCATAATCCTAGATGAAATCAGTCCCATCTGCTTGCAATTTTTATTCATGTACTTACTTACATTTCTTATTCATGTACTTACCTAATTGCCCTTTAAGTGTTACCAGCAACTCAGTCCCAAGATTTGTAATTCTTTCCTGTTCATCAATGATATGGGAAGCCCACAATAACCAATGTCTCCCACTTTGTTATCTCGGATTCTCCAGCATCTGCAGTTCCCATTATCTCTGTCTCTCTGATGAAGGGTCTAGGCCCAAAACGTCAGCTTTTGTGCTCCTGAGATGCTGCTTGGCCTGCTGTGTTCATCCAGCTCCACACTTTGTTATCTCTGTTAACCCACAATAACCTTTGTTTTCACATCTGTCCATGTCCAATGACAAGGC
Source organism: Stegostoma tigrinum (assembly GCF_030684315.1). Lineage (NCBI taxonomy): Eukaryota > Metazoa > Chordata > Chondrichthyes > Orectolobiformes > Stegostomatidae > Stegostoma > Stegostoma tigrinum. The sequence goes on from NW_026728070.1 coordinate 384,956, forward strand.
CCAAGAACGTGACTTGGGCTTTTATGAACTCACTCTTAGCTATGTTTATGACCAAGCCTACCTCCTGATGTCAATTGAAGAATTCTGTTAGATGCTCCAAATGTTCCTTCCACATGAGTAAAAATCACAGTTCATCTGTTTACACCAAAAATTGGATAATCCAAAAATGACATTTTAGTTAGTCTTTGAAATTGGCTGGCACATTCTTCATATGGGATGACTTTAAACTGTACGACCCATTTGGTTTCAAAAATGTTGAAATTTCCTTCACTATTTAGGATAATGATATCTACCAGTATCTGAGTAAGTCCAAAATAGAAATACAAGTTATACAAGTTGCTCATCCCAACTTTTCAATTCAGTCTTCTACATGTGGAAAAAGATACAAACAGATTTTGTAATTGCATTGACTGTGCAATAGTCATTCAGCACCGTCTGTTTTGGCACTGTTACTGTGATTAAGCTCCATTTTCTGATGAAGGGTCTCAGCCCGTAACGTCAGCTTTCCTGCTCCTCTGATGCTGCTTGGCCTGCTGTGTTCATCCAGTTCTGCACCTTGGTATCTCCATTCTCTGTAACTCATTATGTAGTCTTTGAGCTTGTGTTCAATCTCTTTTTGAAGCTATGCCAACTTCAGAGGGTTAAATATGCAACGAAGTTGCTTATTTGGAACAGCTATACATCATGCCTAATTAGATTAGTACTTCTCTGCTTATGTCCATATATCTCCCCATGTGATTGTAATAATTGTTTCCGTTCATTTGGATTTTCTGAAAGGTAACTCACTAATTTATCCCAATTTATACAAATTCCTCATTGTCCAACTTAATTTAAGGAATGTCCACTTTAGAACAATCTAAACTTGGTTCTTAACTCTGTGTTTTAACAGTAACATAGTCTTCTTTTGCTTTCCTTCCCTATCAAAAAACCTTTTGAGCATATTCACAAAACACACACAGTGAAATTTCTTTCTTTCTGGCATTCTTAATAAATAGTTACTTCACTCAATTTACTTTTGACTTGATAAGGGCCTCTAAACCTTGCCTTCAAAAGCTCACTTAACACTGGAAAATTACTTGCACTGGCAAAATTACAAACTTATGATTTCTTGTCAGCTTTTCATTTGCTGCATTACTTATAAATGCTGTCTAACTAACTCATTCACTCTATTCATAAACCTTCCCTAAAATTTAACATAGTCTAAATATTTGGTCACTGACTCTAGCCCATCAATACTCCTTAACCAAATTCAGTGGTCTGTTTATCTCATACACAAAAACTAATTTAAATTTGAATCTGATAGAGTCATTTGGTGCACTTCTCATTGCAAAAACTGAACATAAAATTCCTTTATTCCAATCCTCTGATCGGTCTTGACTATAGGCCCTTAACATAGAGTCATAGACACACAGCCCCTTCAGTCCAACTAGTCCATGCCAAAAAAATCCCAAACTAAACTGGTCCCACTTACCTGATCCCAGCCCATATTCCACCAAACCTTTCCCATTCATGAACAAAAACAGAAGTTGCTGGAAGCTCAGCAGGTCTGGCAGCACTTGTGAAGAAAAATTCAGAGTTAATGTTTCGGGTCCAGTGAATCTTCTTCAGAACTGAAGTTGGATGGGAAAATGTTGGTTTATACACAGAAGTCAGGAAATGGGATGGGGTAAACGATAGGCTAGAGCCCAAAGGCAGAGAAGAGCACATTGGACTGACAAAGGAGTTAATAACAAACTGGCTAGGAGGGTGAATAGCTGCTAAAGGAGACTGTTGGTGACCAACAATAGGCAGTGTGAAATTGAGGCTATTTGATAACAATGCATAGTGTGTGAGGTGGGGGGCTAGGACATGGGAGAGTTCAGACCCTAAAATGATTGAATCTGGAGGGCTGCAGGGTTCTCAAGCTGAAAATGATGTGCTGTTCTTCCAGTTTTCTTGAGTTTTGCTTAAACACTGCAACAAGCCAGAGACAGAGATGTTGGCCAGGGAACAGGTTGATGTGTCAAAGTGGCATGCAATAAGTAGTTCAGCATCTTTTTTGCAAGCAGAACATAGATATTCTGCAAAGCAGTCACCCAGTCTATGCTTCATTTTCCCAATGTAGAGGAGGCCACATTGTGAGCAACAAATAGAACATAGAACATAGATCAGTACAGCACAGTACAGGCCCTTTGGCCCACGGCATTGTGCTGAACTTTTACTCTAAACGTAAGGTCTATCTAACCTCCACCACTACCTTATACTATCATACAGATGCCTATCTAATAGCTGCTTAAATGCCCCTAATGAAGCCTACTCCACTACCCTCTCCGGCAATGCATTCCACTGTCTGAGTAAAGAGCCTACCTCTGTATCTACCTCCACTCACTTTAATACTATGCTGCCTTGTAATAGCTACCTCCACCCTAGGAAAATGTCCACCCTGGCTGTCCACTCTATCTATACCTTTGATCATATTGTATACCTCTATCAAGTCACCTCTCATCCTTCATTGTTCTAAAGAGAAAAGCCCTAGCTCTCTCAATCTTTCCTCATAAGACCTTCCCTCTATTCCAGGCAACATCCTGCTCTGCACCTTTTCCAACGCTTCCACATCTTTCCTGTAATGAGGTGACCAGAACTGGACACAGTACTCCAAATGTGGCTGAACCAGGCTTTTGTATAGCTGGGGTATAACTTCATGGCTCTTGATTCAATCTCTCTATTAATGAAAGCTAACACTTTCTTAACAACTCTATCCACCTGGGTGGCAGCTCTCAGGGAACTGTGAACATGAACCCTAAGATCCCTCTGCTCCTCCACACTGTCAAGAATCTTTCCGTTAACCCTGTATTCTGCTTTCAAGTTTGTCCTTCCAAAATGAATCACCTCACACTTTTCAGGGTTAAACTCCATCTGCTACTTCTCAGCCCAGCTCTGCATCCTATCAATGTTCCTTTGTAACCTAGAACAGCCCTCCACACTGTCCACATCGTGATCTACCTTCATATCGAATTCAGATAACCCAGGAAATTACAGGCCAGTTAGTCTTACTGGTGGGCAAATTATTGGAAAGAGCTCTGAGAGACAGGATTTATGATCACTTAGAAATTTCTGATGACGAATCTAGGCCAGAAACGCCAGCCTTCCTACTCCTCTGATGTTGCTTGGCCTGCTGTGTTCGTCCAGCTCTACACCTTGTTATATCAGATTCTCCAGCATCTGCAGTTCCTACTATCTCAGAACACTATTGCTGTTGTAGGAGGAAAGAAAGGGGCTGAGGTCAGAAGATGGATCAGACCCAGTTGACAGTGGTGTTGAGGAAGAAAGTGGGCATTTCAGAGGCTCCGTTGTTGAAGTTGGCCTCATCTGAACATATGCAACTGAGACAGAGAAACAGGAAGTGGGATGGGGTCTTCAGAGGAAGCAGGGTGTGAGGATGTTTAGTCCAGGCTGCTGTGGGAGTTAGTGGGTGTATAGGGAGTGTTTGTGGCCAGTCTATTCCTAGAAATGGAAACAAAGCTGTCGAAGAAGGGGAGGAAGGAGTCAAAGGTAGGCCAGGTGAAAGTGAAGGCAGGCTGGATATTGGAAGTGAAATTGATGAAATTTTCTAATTCTGGATGAGAGAGGAAATCGGCACCAATGATATAATTGATATATTGGAGAAAGAGTTGTAGATGGGGACCGGAACAGTACTGGAACAAGGAATGTTCCACGTACACCATGAACAGGCAAACTGGGGTCTGTGCCCATGGCCATCCTTCTGACCTGAAGAACATGAGAAGAGTTAGAAGAGAAGTTGTTGAGGATGAGGACAAGCTGAGTCAAGTGGTGGAGGGTGGTTGTCAGTGGGAATGGTTCAGGTCTTTGCTCCCAGAAGACATGGAGAGCTCTAAGACCGTGGGGAATGGATATGTAAAGGAATTGCACATCCATGATAAAGATGAGGCAGCTGAAGCCGGTAAACTGGAAGATTTGAAACCAGCATAAAGTGTCATAGGAATCATAGGTATATAGCGGGCAGGAATTGGAGCGGGGGGAAGAAGACTGAGCCAAGGGAGAAAGAGGTAAGTTCTGTGGGGCAGGAACAGGTTGAAACAATGAGTCTGCCCAGATAGTCCTTTTTATCGGTTTTTGGAAGAAGGCAGAAGCGAGCTGTTTGGGGTTGGTGGACTATCAGCTTGAAGGCACTGCTGGGGAGATCACTGGATGAAATGAGGTCAGTTTCTGCAGTTGATACAATGGCCTGATGTGTCATGGTCCAGGAGGACATAGGAGAAGATATCTGAGGCTTGCACTCAGCATCTGCAAAGTACAGGTCAGTACACCAGACTACAACAGCAGCACCCTTATTGGCAGGCTCAATAACAAAGTCAGGGTTGGATCTGAGTGCACGAATATAGTCAGTTTGGAGGGAGATAGATTGGATTGGGGAGGGGAAGAGAAATGGTGGTGACCAATATGTTGACAGTTCTCGATGAACAGATCCATTGCAGGTAAAAGGCCGGGGGAGGGTTCCAGGTGGAGTGAAAGTGTTGGAAATGGGCAAAGGGGTCTGTGACACAGGGAGAGGACTCTTGTCCAAAGAAATGGGCATGGAGGCAAAGATGGCGGAAGGAGAGCTTGATGTCATGTCATGCCTGAAATTCGATAATGTGGGGATGCAGAAGAATAAAGTTGAGGCCTTTGCTGAGTACAGAATGTTCAGCATCAGAAGGTCAGGAGGGATGGTGAATACTGAACTGGAGGTGGGGTTGGGAGATGAGATGGAGTCAGAGGGAAGGGGATGACAGGTAGGTTCCAGAAGGTTATCTTTGAGCTGTTGTATCATGTGGGCCTTGATGATTAAAAGGAGATGAAAAAAGTTTCTCGTTAACACTACAAATGACCTGGAGGATGAATGAACTGCAAGTGGTGCACTCCTGAGCCTGTGTGTTGCGATCCTCTTGGAAAGAAAAGTCAAGAGTCTTTCACACTCATATACTTATTCAAATGTCTTTTAAACAAAGTAATTGTACCCATATCCATGACTTCCTCAGGAAATTCATTCCACACTTGAATTACCATCTGTGAAGAAAAAAATTGTCCCTCATCCTTCTTTTAAAATTCTTCTTCTCTCAAGAATGTGACCCCCCCATCTTGATGTCCTCCATACTAGAGAAAAGACAACTACCATTAACTCTATTTATTCCAGAACCTTCACCCCATCCCCCTCTCTGATGAAGGGTCTAGGCCCGAAACGTCAGCTTTTGCGCTCCTGAGATGCTGCTTGGCCTGCTGTGTTCATCCAGCTCCACACTTTGTTATCTTGGATTCTCCAGCATCTGCAGTTCCCATTATCTCTGATACCATTAACACTATACCTCTCATTGTTTGATAAACTTCTTTTATGTCACCTCTGATCTTCCTACAGATGAGTGAATAAATTCCCAGCCTTTTTTTACAACTGAAATCTTCCATACCTGCAACATCCTGGTAAGTCTCTTCTGAACGCTCTCCAGCTTAGTAATATCATTTCTATAATTGGGCGACCAGAAATCTACACAGTACTCCAGAAGAGGCCTCACCAACACACTGTACAACCTCAAGCCAACTCATACACTCAAAGGATTAAACAATGTAGGGAAGCATGCCAATACTTCTTTTAACTATCCTTTCTGAATGTGATGCCAATTTCAAAGGATTATGCACTTGCAGCTCTAGGAACATGATCTTTAAAGTTTGGTGCCACTCTTCCAATATCCCTACGATTCTAAATGGTATAAGTGGAGTTGTTTTATGCCAAAAATATTGCACTTTTCTTTAATCATAGTCACTGCTATTACCATGACATGATTTTCCCTCTGATATTTAACTTGATGCAGCCATTGTTTTGAAATCTCTCATAACAACAGAAATATGGAAGAGTGGTTTTGCAGAATGCAACATATGTATTTCCGTTCTGTGCAAACACTACATTCTTCAACTATGTACTCATCTAGGCTCATCTATGCTTCAATTAATAAAAGATAGTTTGATAGTATGGAGATAATAAAATGTGAGGCTGGATGAACACAGCAGGCCAAGCAGCATCTCAGGAGCACAAAAGCTGACGTTTCGGGCCTAGACCCTTCATCAGAGAGGGTCCTGAGATGTGCTCCTGAGATGCTGCTTGGCCTGCTGTGTTCATCCAGCCTCACATTTTATTATCTTGGAATTCTCCAGCATCTGCAGTTCCCATTATCTTTGATAGTATGGAGGACAGGATTCAAAATGATGCAGTGTAATATCGTGAGCATTTTTGTTAATGCCTTTTTTATTATTTATTCATTCACAGGATGATGTTGTTACTGGTCAGGCACCATGTATTGCCCATCCCTAATTGCCTAGAGGGCAGTTAAGAGTCAACCACATTGCTGTGGGCCTGGAGTCACACCTAGGCCAGATCAGTTAAGGATGGCAGTTTCCTTCCCTAAACAGATTTAGTAAGCCAAATGGGTTTCCCCAACAATTGACAATGGATTCACAGTCATCATTAGACTGTTAATTGTTGAATTCTAATTCCACCATCTGCCATGGCAGGATTCGGATCCAGGTCCTCAGAATATTATCTGGGTCTCTGGATTAATAGTCCAATAATAATACCGCTAGGCCATTGCCTCCCCACAGGAATAATATTTTTATACCAATGTAGCATGGTTCTGTAATTAGTGAAATGGAATCTTGTCACCTAATTGAATCAAGTTAACTTGTGACCTCTGTCACCATATTGACAAGAATAGGGTTTGGATTGTAGGGTCTCTCACTACATTAAAGAGGTCAGTGACGTAACAAAGTGGGGGAACGTCATTACAGTAACACTACAGAATGGAATGTAACTATGATACTATTTGTGGTAGCTGAACATTCATTATGGTAAAACAGTAACAAGCACCCTCAACGTGGTAAGTTTGGGAGGACTACCACTATAATAATGGATTATTATACATCTAAAGATTGATAAATCTCCTGCCCCAATGGCCTACATCCTAGAGTTCTGAGGGAGGTGACTGAGGAAATAGCAGATCTTTCAAAAGTCACTGGAGTCAGGGAAAGTCCCAGATGACTGGAAAATTGCTGTTATAACCCCCTTGTTTAAGAAAGGATCAAGGCAAAAGATGGAAAATTATAGGCCGATTAGCCAAACCTCAGTAGTTGGTAAAATTCTTGAATCCATTGTCAAGGGTGAGATTTATAAATTCCTGGAAGTGTAGGGTCAGATTACAACAAGTCAGCATGGATTTAGTAAGGGGAGGTCATTACTGACAAATTTGTTACAATTCTTTGAAGAGGTAACAAGTATGTTAGACCAGGGAAACCCAGTACATCTTATCTATCTAGATTTCCAAAAGGCCTTTGATATGGTGCTTCACGGGAGGCCGCTGAGCAAGGTGAGGGCCCAAGGTGTTCGAGGTGAGCTACTGGCCTGATTGAGGATTGACTGTCTGACAAAAGGCAGAGAGTTGGGGATAAAAGGCTCTTTTTCGGAATGGTAACCGGTGACAAGCGATGTCCCGCAGCGTTCAGTGTTGGGGCCGCTGCTGTTCACCTTATGTATTGATGATCTGGTTGAAGGGACTGGGGGCATTCTGGCGAAGTTTGCTGATGATATGAAGATTCATGGACAAGCAGGTAGTACTGAGGAGGTGGGGAAGCTGTAGAAAGATTTAGACAGTTCAGGAGAGTGGTCCAGGAAATGGCTGATGAAATTCAATGTGAGTAAATGTGAGGTTTTGCTCTTTGGAAAAAAGAATACAGGCATGGACTATTTTCTAAATGGTGATAAAATTCGTAAAGCAGAAGTACAAAGGGATCTGGGAGAGTTGGTCCAGGATTCTCTAAAAGTTAACTTGCAGGTACAGTCCGTGATGAAGAAAGCGAATGTAATGTTGTCGTTTATCTCAAGAGGGTTGGAATATAAAAGCAGCGATGTGCTTCTGAGACTTTATAAAGCTCTGGTTAGGCCTTATTTAGAATACCGTGTCCAATTTTGGACCCCACACCTCAGGAAGGACATACTAGCCCTGGAGCGTGTCCAGCGGAGATTCACATAGATGATCCCTGGAATGGTAGGTTTAACATATGATGAACGGCTAAGGATCCTGGGATTGTACTCATTAGAGTTTAGAAAGTTGAGGGGAGATCTAATAGAAACTTACAAGATAATGTATGGTTTAGAAGGGGTGGATGCTGGGAAGTTGTTTCCGTTAGGCGGGGAGACTAGGACCCGTGGGCACAGCCTTAAAATTAGCGGGGGTAAATTTAAAACAGAAATGAGACAACATTTCTTCAGCCAGAGAGTGGTGGGCTTGTGGAATTCATTGCCACTGAGTGCAGTGGAGGCTGGGACGTTAGATGCCTTCAAGGCAGAGATCGACAAATTCTTGATCTCACAAGGAATCAAGGGCTACGGGGAAAGTACAGGGAATTGGAGTTGAAATGCCCATCAGCCATGATTTAAATGGTGGAGTGGACTTGATGGACCAAATGGCCTTGCTTCCACTCATATGTCTTATGGATAGGAAAACGTTACTATGGCAAAGAGAAAGTGGCTATAATCTGGAAGCCTGAATGTATGATATAAAAAGATTCAAAGGTGCATTTCAGAACAGTATTAAATCATTAATATAATGCTTTATACAGAATGAAGAATCTTTCAATGGAATGGGACCAGATGAATTGTTCTTGCAGTGATCTGATGTAAGATGGATGGATGTAATAGTCGCCTTCTTCTTAATTGTTTCGAGAGCATTAAAATATAAGATTGCTCAGTTACTGTGAATAATTAAGCACATTTTTTCAACTCAGAAAGGTTCGGAAATCGTGCAAGAACCCGTGTACTCACCACAGATTTTGGGCAGAATGATCTTGAGTTAAACTTTTGAACAAATACAAAAACCTGCAAGTTTTGAACTGCAGTCATTCCAAAATAAAACTGTGATTCTGACAGAATAAGGTGTAGAGCTGGATGAACACAGCAGGCCAAGCAGCATCAGAGGAGCAGAAAAGCTGACGTTTTCGGCCTTTTTTTCCAAAGAAGGGTCTAGCCCAAAATGTCAGCTTTCCTGCTCTTCTGATGTTGCTTGGCCTGCTCTGTTCTTTCAGCTCTAAACAGTGTTAACCCTATGTTGTAGCATTGCCGATAAAATGACAAATTTCCAAGAACAAATTTCAATGTTTGAAACTTGTTACAAATATAAGAGTATTTTTGATTATGGTTAAGTGCCTTTCTAAGGTAAAATAAAGGAATAAATTGTGGATCTTAGTGTCTTCTGCCCCATTTTCACTTGTTCTGACAGGTTACAATGAGGAACGGCAGTCTAGATCATACAGTACAGAAATCTACGTGCAAAGTTTAACACTTCAATGGAAAACAGTTTTCTTGTCTCAAAATGTATGAAGAGGAACAGAAATAAGAGTTAAGGTTGAGAGAAAACATAATAGTAGCTGTAGTTCACAAACAGAAAGTGTGTTTGTCTATTGATTGCTAGACAATACTATGGAAAGCATGTTCATTGTCAAACATTGAAAAAAAACACGACAACATAGCAAAATTAACTCTAGGTCAGTGGAATAAATCATTAGATAAAACTTATGTTATTGTTGAAAATTAACTGAGACAGACGGTAGCAACTTGCATTGATCAGAAATGTCACAGCTCAGCAGAATGTGAGCAAAAGGATATGCCATAAGTGAGACTACTTATTATGGATTGTTTTCTGTACAACCTATGACCACATAGTTAGTGTGTTATTTTAGAATAACATGAAGTTGTCAGCTGCTATACAAGTTGATAATGTGTTCAGGTTAATCTGCCAATAAAGAAATGTGCAATTGGTGTTGATTTTAGTTGTTTGTTTTGATAAGATTCTGAGACATAAAATCTTCTTGAACAATTTCATTTAGTTGGTCACTGCTAGTCAAGTTTCTCTTTTAGATTTCTGACTATACTGAAATTTTAATAAACTTCAGATGTGTTAAATTTCTACTTTTTTGTTTCAATTACGAATAGGCAAAAATATATAATGAATGGATAAGTACAGACCAATACAATGTAGTAGAAATTGAACATGTAAAAGGTAAGACACTAAGGTGGGTACAGAAATGATAAATTATAAAGGATCAATATTTCAGACTTTGTGACCAGCCTGAGCACAGAATGAGCACATATGAGCACAGTTAAGCCAGTTCAAATGATTAGAATACATTTTCAAGACAGTCAGCAAGAGAATTAGAGTGGAAAGAGGAGAAACATCTTTACTCGGGCAATTGTAATGATTTCAAACATGCTGACTGTGAGAATGATGGAGGTGTTTTCCATAGGAGGTTTCAAAAAGACCAAAATAACTAAATTTAAGTGATGAATTTAGAAGGTTACAGAAACGGAGCTGAAGAATGGGACTAGCTGAAGAGCGTTTTTGGAAGATGCTACAACCGCAATTGGTGAAATGTCCTCCTTCAGTACTGTAAAATTTTGTGGCACAAAATATGTACCTCAACTTGTTCTGAATAAATATCAAGCTGTAGGTGGATACCACAGTCAACTGTCACATAACACAAACAGTTTACATCTGGATATGAAAATCCAACATTTTTTCAGAAAGTCTAAACATAAAGCTCATTTATTTAATAAATGTCTGAAGTCCTTGAAATCACCTTTAATAATGCAGTTTTTGACTTATTTTGTTTGTTAATCCTAAATTTCAAGGATACAAACGCCTTTGGCACACTGCCTTCACTGGTCTTTGCAATGAATATACCTTCTAACCATGTTACCAATTCAGATGCCTTTTAAATGTTATATCAGCTTTTACCACTTCCTCTGGTAACTTGTTCCATATATGTACCACGTCTATTTGAAAATATTGCTCCTCAGGTCCCTTTATATTCTTTTCCTCTCATCTTAAACAAATGCTATCTATTTTTGGGCTCCCCTTTTCCTGCAGAACGGACCGTTTCCCATTGTCTATGCCTGTCATGATTTTATAACCCTATATAAAATCACCCCATAGCTTCCAACGCTCTGGGGAAATCAAGGCCCAGTGTATTTAGCCTCTCCCTGTAGCTCAAACCTTCCAATCATGGCAACATTCTTGTATATTGTTTTTGCTTCCTTTCAAGCTTAACATCTTTCCAATAAAATTGCACACAGCATTCTAAAAGTGGCCTCACCAGTATCCTCGAGACGAACTGAAGGGTCTATCATATAACAGAATCATTTAATTCCTACAGAGTGGAAACAGGCCCTTCAGCCCAACATGTCACACTGGCCCTTGGAGCATCCCACCCAGACCCAACCCCTATCTAAAACCTATCTAATCTACACATCCCTGAACACTACGGGCAATTTCCCACAGCCAATCCACCTGGCCTGCACATCTTTGGACTGTGGGAGGAAACCGGTGCACCCGGAGGAAACCCACGCAGACAGGGGGAGAATGTGCAAACTCTGCACAGACAGTTGCCTGAGGGTGGAATAGAAACAATGTATTATTGTTGCTGATGAATTCATGCTTCCTGATATAGAATAACACACTGACCACAGGCTATACAGAAAATATTCCATAGATAGTCTCACGGATAATGTTCATTTAAGTTACAAATAAATACTGGGCTGTCAGCGTACCTGTGACATTAGAAGAGTTAACATTAGCTAAGTTACTACCTGGCTTTAGGTTCAATTTTGTTCAATAGTCTAAACTGTGTAAACAGCTAGATCTTTTCTATGAAGTGCACCAACACCAAGGTTACAACTATTAGTTTCACTGGAAATTTACTTGTGTAAATGACAACTGCATATAGCTAAATGAAAGAACCTCAACTGGTTAATAAATAATTTGATTCTTTATTTCATGAGATAACTATAACATCTTTAATTTTCAGTAATTTGTAATTTTTAACATCTTATTTTTTCATGGGTGTTGTAAACATTTCCAAGGAACTTCAGAATGCATAAATAAATGCCATTTCACTTTGGGCCTAAACACTGTTGCAGACAACTTAATTTGAACTTTATAACAGAGTTTCTTGAACCACATAATACTTACATTTCTATTTTTCAAAGGGGAAAAAGAATCAATAAAATGATATTTTAAAAGAAAAACTCTTGTTGCGCAGAATGGTTCTAAGAATAATTCAGTTTGTTAAAAATGCAGATATTACTCAAAAAGGAATTGATTAAAATATAAGTTGCATGTTAAATATTCTTAAAAGCTCTGCCACGAGTAAACTAAATGTCCTGTACTTAACCAGAAGTATAGTCACTGCATGTGAGATTGTGACCATTGTAATGAAGAGGCTGATAATGTATTTGCATTTTGGGGTAGAAATAAGGTTTACCAGATCAATTGTGAGTTCTGTTGTCAATTCTATGTCTATTAATCTTGAGCATTCCTATCGGAATGTTAGTTTGTGTTATAGATATTTAAATGGTATTCTGATTGTGCAACACTATCCTAGCCAGAGACACTCAACCTTGTGAACTAATTAAAAAATGTACTTCTTGTAAGCTTCCTTGACCTCAGTTTCAACTGTTTTGAAGTTCCATGACTTTCAAGAGTTTATATATAGTTCTTACTCATTACAAGACCAAGGACCCACCACTTCCTGGGACTTCTTAGCAAGTTTGTACGTGATACCAAAATTAAAGGATAGTGGGCAGTGAAGGTACCTAAGAGCACAGTGGGATCCGGATCAGATGAATAATCAGTCAAGAAGTGGCAGATCGGTTTTAATGTGGATTAACGTGAACAGCTGCATTTCAGTAAGGCAAATTTGAGCAGTACCTACTCAGCTAATGGTAGGGTGCTGGGAAGTTCTGAGGAAGGGTCACCGGACCTGAAACATTAACTCTGATTATTTTCTTCACAAATGCTGCCAGACCTGCTTTTCACCTACTTTGTTTTTGTTCCTGATTTACAGCATCTGCAATTTTTTTTGGTTTTTATTTGATCACAGGGATATAAGGATGCTGGATCATAGTTTCCTGAGATGGGTACTGCAGGTGATTAAGAAGACATTTGGTGTGCTTGTTCTCTGTTACAGGATGGATGATGTTAAATTAGAAAGGCTACAAGAAAGATATACAAGGATATTGCCATACAGCATGACTGGAGTTATAGGCAAAAGCTGGATAGGCTGGGACATTTGTCCTACAGCATCAGGGGCTGAGGAATGACCTTATAGGAATTTATAAAATTTGGGGGACATATAAGGTGAACAGCCAAGATATTTTTCCAAGGGTATGTGAGGCCAAACTACAGGGTATAAGTTAAGATGAGAGGGGAAATATTTAAAAGGGTCCTGAGGGGCAATTTGTATCAGAAAGTGATGTGCATGTGGAATGAAATGCTACAGGAAGTGATAATGACTGGAACAATTGCAACAATAACAACATTTAGGCATGCACATGCATTGAGAAGGTTTAGATGGATATAGGCCAAATGAGGGCAAATAGGGCTTCATGGAATCGTGTAGAATTCCTGTAGTGTGGAATCAGGCGCTTTGGCCCAACGAGTCCACAGCAACCCTTGGAGCATCCAGCGCAGACCCATCCCTCTATAACCCATCTAGCCTGCACATCTCTGAACACTATGGGTGATTTAGCATGGTCAATCCACTCAATCTGCACATCTCTGGACTGTGGGAGGAAACTGGAGCACCCGCGGTAAACTATGTAGACACGGGGAGAATGTGCACATTCCACAAGACACTTGCCTGAGGATGAAATCAAATCTGAGTCCCTTGCACTATGAGGTAGCAGTGCTAACCATTGAGCTACCGTGCTGGCCGTTGTTGTTCCATACTTAGGATACCCTGGGATGAATTGGACCAAGGCCCTTTTTCTGTCTTGTCTGACTCTTACGATTCTATAAATGAATCAAATCTCTATGATCAATTTGGTAACTCAATTTTTGAAACATTTTGTCAGCTATCACCTCATTGGAAAAATGACCTTGGCTTTGAAAGTTTGACCATACATTAAAATGAGGCTTTATTTGAAGTCTATTTCTGAATACAGTTTTTCAAATCAACAACGGAGCTTTTTCCTTTTCTCAGGTAAGAGTTAGTCTGTCATTTTTATTGTCTGTTTGGAATGCACCATGTACATGAACGTCTGTGCGATATTAAAGTCAGAAGGCAGGCCCCCCTCTTTGTGCATCTCCACATGTTTAACCATAAGGTTCAAGGTGGGACAGTATTTCTGGCAAACCGTGCAGCAATACATAAGGGCACCTGAATGGGTCTTCAGATGGTTTTTAACAGTCGATCGTCCCCTGAAGAACTTGTGGCACAGTTTGCATTCATAGGGCTTCTCTCCTGAGTGTATTCGGAGATGATACTGAAACTCACTAGAATGGGAAAACCTCTTCCCACAAAACTCACATTCATACCAGTTTCCTTTAGAGCTGGCTTTGCCTTTGTTTGAGGGAAGGATCAGAACAGTTTCTTGGTGTACAGCAGGCACATGTCCATCACTTGTAGATTCATCTGATGGCGTTGTTGTTAACGCCTTTTTGAGCCACTGGTGTGGAGTAGTTGGACCTTTTGGGCCATCTAAGTTATGTCTCTTATGTATCTTCACATGGTTTTGATAAGAGGCTTCTAACCGGAACTTTTTATTACAGAAATTACATTCATATAAATACTCCATACCCTGGTGTGAAGCCATATGTTGCTCTAGAACAGTTCGATCTACAAAGCTATTACCACATACAGAACAGGAAAAGATTGATATATTCATGTGGGACAAAACATGCCACATTAGGCTGCAGACTGATCTACATGACTGCTTGCAGATACAACAGGAGAGACTTTTCATGTTGAGATGGGAAAGGATATGCTCTTTCACAGCAAGGTAGTCTTTAGTCACTGTCTTTCCACAGACAGCACAAAACAGTTCTGTGGGAGAGCCACCAAAATTAGCTTCAGCAGGCAGGATGGTATTTGGTTGGACAATAATGTTAGTATCATGTGGCTTCCCTTTCCTATGTCCAGCCACTTGCCACTGAGTCACAAATTTCATTTCACACATGTCGCATGAGAAGAGAAAAATTCCAACATGAGACAAAACATGGGTGATTCGAGAGCTCCTGTCAGTGAACTTGGTGCCACACACTGTGCACAGCCCCTCTTTTGCATCAATGTGGAGTTTACCGTGTTGCCTGATCATTCCTATGTTGGCTGGTAAGACCTTGCCACATACCTGGCATGGCATACTCTTACTTTCACCATTACTATCTTTAATACAGACAAGATTGTCATCTTCGCTGTCATCTGTTAACTCGATTATTCCTTCAGAAGAACTTCTGCTTTCCAGGTGGTCATCAAAATTAAGGGCATCCTGGTCAATACTTTCAAATGGCATGCATTCCATTTCCTTCATTGATTGAACCTGGGGGTCAACATTATTACCGACACAAGAATTACTACTTTCTTTGAGAGATTCTCCAGGCATCAGTAAACTGGTTTGATTATAATATCCATTACTCTGTATTTCATATAGCTCACATGGGCCTTTATTAGAGGTCAAAGGCATATTCTCACTTGTTGTGGACTGGCTGTATTTCATCTCCAGGTTATCTTCAGTTTTTGTTGACTGTTGGTACATCACTGGCATGCTTGGACCATTTGCATTCACAAGATTTTGTTCCTCACTTTTAAAACTCTCTCCTACTTCAACCTGCATGATGTAATCTCTATTTTGACAAAACTGTGGGCCTGCAACACTGGAGTCTAACATTGTGGCATTTTGGTCATTCAAACCTCCAGTGAGAGGTGCATAGCCTTCGGTTGATCTAACTGTTGGTTTGTTGCTTTCTGTTTTTTCCAAGTCAGGAAAGGTGGAGTAACAAGCCTTCAGGAGATCTTGCATTCCTAGCTTCTCCGCCATCTCATAGATAACACCAACATTAATGAGATCAGTAAAAAGCTCAGCTGTATAGATAAAATTCAAGATTCTTTCAAAATTTGCCGGGGTGATGAAGTCTACCACATAGGTTCTTGCAGTATTAACCTCGGAATTCAGAAAGAGCTTCTGGAAGTAGCCAGCAGCACATGCAAGCACTGATTTGTGTGCTGAAAATGTCCTGTCACCAACCACAATGATTACATCACACATGGTTTCAGACAGCCTAAACTTATTAAGTTCCTTAAGAAGGTTATTAGGGTGGTCAGCACTGTGTAGTTTAATTCTCATACCCATTCTGTTGGCGCTTTGGAAACTTCCACTAAACTCAAATCGGCTGGGCAATAAAATACATTGCCTTGCACTGTTCCATGATCATTTATCTTGAATAATTAGCCTGCAAATGAGAAGAATACAAGATTTGAATACAAGATTTTACAAACATAACATTCTTCAAAACTTTGTCTAACTTTTCATTCCAACTCAGTGATTTAAATGAAATCTATAAAACTGAGAAGCATTAGGAATGATATGAATTTGTACAGTGCTGTTAACATTGTATGAATGGTATGGTGTAGAATGGTAATATCAATGGACTAGTAATCCACAACCGTACCAATGTAGTGAGGAATGATTTCAAATTACACGGTGGCAGGTCATGAACCGCGACTTCAGAAGAATCTTAAATGCTAGACCAAAATGACTATGTAACCTCCTCTCCAAAGATGCTTCCAGAGCTTATAAGCTTCTCTAGCACTGTTTTTTATTTCTGATTTCCAACATCAGCTAAATTTAGTTTTATTTATATCACCTTTAGTCATCAAGAAAACATATCTCATTTACTGAATATCTTTTGTACACGAATTCTACTGTTTTGTTCATTCTTGGTTGGGTGATGTTTGACATGTGATTACCGAAATGGCCAACAAATCAGTAAGTTGTATGAAAATTACTAAAATATCTACAAAAAAAGGAAAAAAAGGGTAAAGCTCAGCCTGCAAACCCAGCCTTACCTACTATGCAAAGTCCACTAACACTTCATGCTGGTGCTAAAATGTCTCATGAACTGGTCAAGTTATGGTCTGACATAGTAGTACTCATAGAAAACCAGAAAACATCATCATGATCCCTAAGTATGTCCTGCCCCGCAGGTCAGATGGACCAAGTAAAGGTGGTGGTACACTGGAAGACATTTGGGAGGAAATTACACCTGAAGTCCTCAACATTGACTCCAGACATACTTGTTCAAGTTAAACACTTGAAGGAAGTGCTGATGAGGTAAGGAAGAAAATTGTAACCTAGACGTAGGAAATCCACGCTCATCAACAAGATGAATCGGTAGCACCACCGTATCTACGCAATTATCAACAGGGGTTATCACCACACAGTAACATGGACACAAAGATCTGCCCTCACATTGAAGATGACCTCCAACATGTCGAATAGTATAATTTTACCACTGCCTTCAAACAACTGAAATCCAGTAATCCATGAAATATAGGGGTCATTAGAAACAGCAAAATATCAATCAACTGCAACTCATGGTACAGTGTAGCAATGTCTACCATTACTGTCAAGATGGTGACCAACCCTGGTTTACTGAATAATATAGGAATGCATTCTAGGAACAGCACCAGGCATACTCCAAAATGTGGTGTCAACATGCGAAGCTACAAAATAAGACTATTTATGTGCCAAAAACCAGAAGCAGTAAATAATATGCTTAGTTGAGTGATTCCAAATCAAGAGATTAAATCTAAACACTACAGTCTGCCATATGGGTATTGTATGATGCTGGAGAACTAAACAATTCATTGAAAAAATAGGGTCCCAAACATCCCCATCCTCAACAATGGGAAAGCCCAGCAAATCAAAGTCGTAGATTAGGCTGAACTATCCATCTCTAGCTTAAAAGCCATCAAGTAGTCCTTTCTGCAGCTTCAACAGATTGAAGTCTCATCGTTACTTGTTAAGATGGAAACATAGGAAACAGGCCCAGAAGTGGGTCATTTGGCCTTTTCAACCTGCACCACCAATCAATATGATTATGGCTACTTCAGAATCACACTCTATCTCTTCATATCACTGCATCCCTTTAGCCGCAGGAGCCACATCCAGCTTTGTTTTGAACATATCTAAATTACAAGTCCCAACAGCACTCCACGGTAGAGAACTCCACAGGTTCACAACGCCCTGTGTGTATAAATTCTTATCCTTATTTGTAGACTGTGAGTCCTATTTCTGGATTTCCCAGATGTCAGGAACATTTTTCCCAAAAATAGCCTGTCAAATCCTACTGGGATCTTATAAATTTATATTGAGACTCCCCTTCATTTTTCAAAATTCCACTGAGTACAAGTCCCGCCGTCTGGTCTTTCTTCATATATCAGTCTTGACATTACAGGAATTGTCTGGTGATCCTTCGCTGGATTCCCTCAGAAGCAAGAATGCACTTCCTTAGGAGTCCAAAACCGCACTCATGGAATAGCTTTACCAAGGCACTGTGTAACTCCAGCAAGATGTCCCTACGCCTATTCTCAAATCCTCTCGTTATGTGGGACACCATACCACTAGTTTTGGTAGCCACTCACATGCCACCTTTCAATGACTGTTCCACTATACCACAACATCCAGATCTTGTTGAACCTCACCTTTTTATAAAGTGCCACCATTCAAAAATAATCTGCCTTCCATTTATCCCCACTATATTGCATTTGCCAAGTATTTGCCCATTTAGCCAGCCTGACCAAGTTTTATTAAGCAGCCTCTGAGCATCCTCCTCACAGCACACACTGCCACCCATCTTAGTGTCGTCAGGAAATTTGGGGATAATGCATTCAATTCCTTTGTCCAATACATTAATACAGATTATGAACTTCTAGGCTCACAGCACTGAACCATGCAGTACCCCAACTGTCACTGTCTGCCTTTCTGAAAAGGACCTGTTTATTCTAACTCTCTGTTTCATGTCTTCCAGCCAATTGTCTATCCACATCAAAACATTATCTTTAATACCATGAACTTTAATCTTGCTTTCTAATCTTTTGAGTGGGACATTTCAAAAAGCATTTTGAAAGTCCAGATACACAATATCTACTGATTCACCCTTGTCCATTCCTCTGGTCACGTCCTTAAAAAATTCCAGAAGACTTCATTCCCTTTAGTGAATCCAAGCTTATTTGGATCAATCCTGTCACCACTTTCCAAATGCTCAGTTATTACATCCTTAATAACTGCCTCTGGAATTTCCACATGACTGTTAGGCCTATAATCCCCCATTTGTCTCACTCTCCTTTTTTAAAATATGTGATTACATTAGCTATGCCTTAAGTCCATTATCTGCAGAATGCTGGAAATGAACACCACTACATCCACTAATTCCACTTCCTTAAGTACTCTGGACTTGGGGTCTTATCAGGTTTTGATCCCTTCAATTTCCACAAAACCATTTCCCAGGTAATAAGGTCTTCCTTTAGTTCCTCTTTTATGCATGGCACTTCCCACAGATTATTCGTATTATCCTTAGTGAAGACAGTTTCAATGTACCTGTTTAATTGGTCTGCCATCTCTTTGTTAGCCATTATGAATTCACCTTATTTTAATTGTAAGGGACCTACAATTGTCTTCACAAATCTTCTTCTCTTCACATATCTGTAAAAGATTTTGCAGTCACTTTTTTCTGTTTTCTGCAAGGTTACTCCTGTATCACAATGCTATCAGTTTGGTTAGTCCAATCAAAGGGCAGATTGAAGTTGTCCATAATAAACCTGCTATATTCTTGCTGCAAGCATCTCTTAGTTTCCTGTTTGATGCCATCCCCAACTTCACATTCCTGTTGTATTTTACATAATGTACTCCAGCCAGTCAGTTAAATATTTTTGGTAACCGGAGCCGTATCATATCACTTCCAGTCCAGTAATTCTTTATCAGGCCCTTTGGTATTTTCCATCTTAACTGTCAAAGATTCAAATGCAAGAATTTCTAAGCCAATACTCTTCCTGAATATTGCCATGAGACTCTCTTTTACCAACAATATTACTCACACTTTTTGTTTATTCTTCCTATGTTTAGTTCCCATTACTGGTGATCTTGTAACCATGTCTCTGATTTCATATAACCACTTATATTTACTTGCGCTGCTGAATCATTTATCTTACCACAAATATTCTGCGCATTAAAAACTAAAGCCTATAGACTTTCTTCTAACTTTGTTAGTCATTTTAGCTTCCCTTATATTTGTTTTAGAGTCACTGTCACAGAGTTCTACATCATTGAAAAAGAAACTGCTGGTGAAAACAAGCAACTAGCTGTTCTATTGCCATTTCTCAGCATTCGGCCAAACCCTGTATGTTCTAGTATCATAAGTACGCATCTAAATGCTTCTTAATTGTTACAAGAGTTTAGAGTTACAGCACAGAAAATATTTTTCAGTCCAATACATTCATATTGGTCAAAATCAACCACCAACCTAGTCTAATTTCATTTTCCAGGACTTGGCTCCTGGCCTTGAGAGTACCAACACTGCAAGTGCACATCTAAATATTTCTTAATGTTATAAAATATTTATGTCTCTACCACCTTGACAGACAGCCTGTTTCTGATTCTGATCTGAAGAAGAGTTACTGGACAACAAATGGTGAATTTTCTCTCCTCAGATGCTGCCAAATCTGCTGAGTTTCTTCAGCTATTTTTATTTTGTTTCAAACTTGTAGAGTCACAGATTTTTATTCTAATGAATCTCTTCTGAAATTCTGAGTTCTATCAAATCTCTTTCATAATATAGAACTGCACGTAACACTCTACAGTGGCTTAATTAAACATTTACATAGTTCCAAACTCGACTTTCCCATCTCTTAAACTAATGGCTCTACTAATAAAGGCATGTAAACAATAGCTTATTAACCATTTTATCCGACTGTCTTGATATTTTAAGGGACAAGTATCAATCTAATTCCTCTAATTCTCTGTGCTTCCCTGGTGTTATGCTCAACTGCAACATTTCCTGACTGAATTGCTGTTATCACTGGTCAGCCCTTATGACCAACCAGTTCATGTCATTCTTCACCCTAAGTCTACCTTCACTATTTACCATGCCACCAATATCTACGTCATCTGCAAATTTAATGATTAATTCTCCAACATTGAAATCTGAATTATTTACATATGCCACAAACAGTAAGGTTGGCACGATGGCACTGTGGTGAGTATTGCTGCCTCAGAAGAACCCAGGCTTGATTTCTTTTTCAAAGGACTGTCTGTGTGGAATTTGCACATTTTCCCTGTGTCTAGCCTATCCTCATATGCATGGGTATTTACCAGGTTCTCCAGTTTCCTCTGACAGTCCAAAGATGTACAGGTTAGGTGAGTTGTAACTGGCTAAATTCTTTGGGGTGAGATTTGGGTGGAATGCTCTTTGGTTCATATTTGATGGGCCAAATGACCTCAACAATTGTGTGAAAGGGGTCCAACAGTAACTCCTATGGGACAGACATCCAACAGAAGAAACACATCTTCCTGCTTCTCTGATGCTGCTTGGCCTGCTGTGTTCATCCAGCTCTACATCTTGTTATCTCTTAATCAAAACACCCATTGGTTTCTGCCACTCAACTAACTATGGATCCAATTTGTCAAATTTCCTTAGATCCCATCCCTTTGTCGTCTCCCATGCAGGAATTTACCAAAAATCTTGCAGAAGACCAAGTAAACTACATCATCATTCTCAAATGCATTTTCCTCATCTACACAACAGGCCAACTCTTCAAAGAATTTCATGTTGGTCAGTAATGATCTCTGCTAAATAAAACTACATTGTTGTTAATTAATCCTTGACTCTCCTAATGCTGATTCATTTAGTCCTGTGAACTGCTTTCAACGGCTTCCTCACCGCTGAGGTTAGACTCACTTGGCTGTTTCCTTGTTCCCTTCTTGAATAACTATACCACATTGGCAGTCTTCAAGCATCTCTCCACAGTCAGGCAAAATATTCAAAATATTTGCAAGCACCACTTGCTATTTCTCCCAAGTGCTATCAACAGTACAATAGATGGTGAAGAAGGTTACCTAAAATTACAAATATCTTGGCCACTTGAGTCAAGGGGCTTGAAGGGTAGCAGATGGAGTTTAATGTGGATAAATGTGAGGTTTTTGCAAAAGAATCAGAGGCAAGAATTAGGGTCTTGGGTTAGTGTTGTAGAAAAGAGAGACCTAGGGCTTCAGGTATGTAATTCTTTGAAGTTTGCATCATATACAGATGTAGTGCTTAAGAAGGTACTTTGTATTCTTGCCTTCATTGCTCAGACCCTTGAGCGTAGGAATTAGGATGTTATGTTGAGGTTGTTTAGGATGTTGGTGAGGCCTTTTCTGGAGTATTGTGTCCAGTTTCGGTCTCTCTGTCATAGGAAGGATATTATTAAACTGCAGAGGGTTCAGAAGAGATTTGTCAGTATGTTTCTGGGAATGGAAGAGTTGAGTATGAGGATAGGCTAGGTATTTTTCACAGGAGCATAGAAGATTGAAGGGTGACTTTTTAAAAAAGTTGTTAAGTCATGAGGGATACAGATAGGGTCAAAGATAATTATCTTTTTCCTAGAATGGGGGATTTCATAGAACATAGAACATAGAACAGTACAGCACAGAACAGGCCCTTCAGCCCACAATGTTGTGCCGACCATTGATCCACATGTACGCACCCTCAAATTTCTGTGACCATATACATGTCCAGTAGTCTCTTAAATGACCCCAATGACCTTGCTTCCACAACTGCTGCTGGCAACGCATTCCATGCTCTCACAACTCTCTGCGTAAAGAACCTGCCTCTGACATCCCCTCTATACTTTCCACCAACCAGCTTAAAACTATGACCCCTCGTGCTAGCCATTTCTGCCCTGGGAAATAGTCTCTGGCTATCAACTCTATCTATGCCTCTCATTATCTTGTATACCTCAATTAGGTCCCCTATCCTTCTCCTTTTCTCCAATGAAAAGAGACCGAGCTCAGTCAACCTCTCTTCATAAGATAAGCCCTCCAGTCCAGGCAGCATCCTGGTAAACCTCCTCTGAACCCTCTCCAAAGCATCCACATCTTTCCTATAATAGGGCGCCCAGAACTGGACGCAGTATTCCAAGTGCGGTCTAACCAAAGTTTTATAGAGCTGCAACAAGATCTCACGACTCTTAAACTCAATCCCCCTGTTAATGAAAGCCAAAACACCATATGCTTTCTTAACAACCCTGTCCACTTGGGTGGCCATTTTAAGGGATCTATGTATCTGCACACCAAGATCCCTCTGTTCCTCCACGCTGTCAGGACAAGGGAACATAATTTTCGTAAGGAGAAAGATTTAAGAAAAGTGAGGGGCAATTTTTTTACATAGAGTATGGTTCCTAAGTGGAATGAACTTTCAGAGGAAGCAGTGCTTGTGGGTACAGTTACAAAGTTTAAAGGACATTTAGGTAAGTACATGAATAAGAAATGTTTGCAGAGATATGGGCCAAGAACAGATAGATGATACTAGTTTAGTTTGAGATCAGGCACTGCATGGAGTGATCGGACTGAAGGTTCTTTTTCTGTGTTGCACGACTCTGTCAAACTGGAATACATCTGAACCCAAGAAATTTATCCACTGTGCTTTTTTTAATTGTATCACTATGATGGAATTTCTCTCTATTATCTATACTCACAACACCCTTGTCATTAAATGAACACTACCCCACACCTTTTGACTCTAATCACAAATTACTGCTGTGGCGCTTAATGGGCCCTAATCTCTCCCTCGTTAACCTTTTACCCTTAATTTATAAGTGAAATAATTTAGGATTTTCTTCCATTTAGTCTTTCACGCATTCTTTCATGTTCCTATTTACATCTCATAATCTCATGTTCCCCTGCATACTCTTTTCTGCTTTAGTGTTTCGGCTGTTTTGAGCCTTTAGCATCTGATGTAAACATTCTTCCTCATTTTATGTAATCCTGATATATCGAATGATATCCAGGACTTAAAGGATTTGCTGGTCCCAACCATTATCTTTATTAGAACATGTGAGCCACATACAAAGGGTGCAGAGGAGATTTACTAGGATGTTGCCTGGTATGGAGGGAAGGTCTTACGAGGAAAGGCTGAGGGACTTGAGGCTGTTTTCATTACAGAGAAGGTTGAGAGGTGACTTAATTGAAACATATAAAATAATCAGAGGGTTAGACAGGGTGGATAGGGAGAGCCTAGGATGGTGATGGCGAGCACGAGGGGGCACAGCTTTAAATTGAGGGGTGAAAGATATAGGACAGATGTCAGAGGTAGTTTTTACTCAGAGAGTAGTAAGGGAATGGAACGCTTTGCCTGCAACGGTAGTAGATTCGCCAACTTGAGGTACATTTAAGTCGTCAATGGACAAGCATACGGACGTACATGGAATAGTGTAGGTTAGATGGGCTTGAGATCGATATGACAGGTCGGCACAACATTGAGGGCCGAAGGGCCTGTACTGTGCTGTAGTGTTCTATGTTCTATGTACTACCCTCTGTCTTCTTTCAGCAAGCCAATTTCCAATCCAAACTGCTATATCTCCCACAACTCCATTCCTCCGCATTTTGTACAATAGCCTATTGTGACGAACCTTATCGAACTCCTTGCTGAAATCCATATACACCACATCAACCGGTTTTCTCTCATCTACCTGTTTGGTGGTCACCTTCTCAAAAAACCCAGTAAGGTTTGTGAGGCACGACCTTCCCTTCACAAAACCGTGCTGGCTATCTCTACTCAATTTATTCTTTTCTAGATGATTGTAAATCCTATCCCATATAACCTTATCCAACACTTTACCAACAACTGAGGTAAGGCTCACTGGTCTATAATTATCTGGGTTGTCTCTACTCCCCATCTTGAACAGGGGAACCACATTTGCTATCCTCCAGTCATTTGGCACTATTCCTGTAGACAATGACGAGTTAAAGATCAATGCCAAAGGCTCGGCAATCTCCTCCCTGGCTTCCCAGAGGATCCGAGGATAAATCACATCCGGCCCAGGGGACTTATCTATCTTCACCCTCTGAAGGATTTCTAATACCTCTTTCTTGTGAACCTCAATCCCACCTAGTCTAGTAGCCTGTATCTCAGTATTCTCCTCGACAACATTGTTGTTTTCTAGAGTGAATACTGTTGAAAAATATTCATTTAGCGCTTCCCCTGTCTCATCTGACTCCACACACAATTTACCACTACTATCCTTGATTGGGCCTAATCTTACTTTCGTCATTCTTTTATTCCTTAAATACCTATAGGAGGCCTTACGGTTTACCCTGATCCTATCCGCCAACAACTTCTCATGTATCCTCCTGGCTCTTCTGAGCTCTCTCTTTAGTTCTTTCCTGGCTACCTCGTAGCCCTCAAGTGCCCTAACTGAGCCTTCACATCTCATCCTAACATAAGCCTTCTTCTTCCTCTTGACCAGAGATTCCACCTCCTTCATAAACCACGGCTCCCGCACTCTACAGCTTCCTCCCTGCCTGACAGGTACATACTTACCTAGGACACACAGGAGCTTTTCCTTGAATAAGCTCCACATTTCTACTGTGCCCATCCCCTGCAGTTTCCTTCCCCATCCTATGCTCCCTAAATCTTGCCTAATCTCATCTGGCATTAGAATAAACTAAGAAAACTGGCGAGACAAAAGGCAACAAGAAAAATTAGGAGTATTTTTAAATCTAGGAAAAAAGCAGTGAAATTGGCTGACAAAGGCAATAGATCAGAAGAACCAGCACAGCAAAAGGAGACAAAAACACTGATTAAGAGTGGAAAATAGAACACGAGAGTAAGCCAGCAGGAAACATAGAAGCAAATAATAAGTTTCAATAGGTATGCTAGAAGAAAATGTCTCTCCCTATAGGTCAAACCCTGCAATATCTTTGTAAATCTTTTCTGAACCTTTTCAAGTTTCACAAAATCCTTTCTACAGCTTGGAGACTAGAACTAAACACAGTACTCTAAAAGTGGCCACCTCACCAATGTCTACAGCCTCAACATGAAATCCCAACTTCTATATTAAATGCACTGACCAATAAGGGAAAGAGTACCAAATGCCTTTTACATGGTCTACTGTGACTCCAACTTCAAGGAACTCTGAGCCTTGCAGCCAAGATTTATTTGTTTGACAACACTTCCCAGTACCCTACCTTTAAGTTAACAAGGTACTGCTCTGATGTGCCCTATAAAATTGCAACACGTCATATTTATCTAAATTAAACTCCATCTACCACTCCTCAGGCCCATCTGATCAGGTCCCAGTGTACTCTAAGGTAACCATTTCCACTGTCCATTTCACCACCAGTTGTCAGCTACAAACCCACTAACCATTCCTTCTATATCCACAACCAAATTATTTATATAAATGATAAAAAGCATTGGACCCAGTCTAATAACTGAAGTACATTGCTAGTCACAGCCGTCCAGTCCAAAAAATGACCCTCCACCATCACCCTCTGTCTCGTACCTTGAAGTCAATTTTGTATCTAAATGGCCAGCTTCCCTCAACTCAATGTAATCTAATCTTACTAACAACATGGCATTTTGTTGAATGACTTGCCAGTCTGCCTTCAAGAATTGTATCAGTGATAATGGGAACTGCAGATGCTGGAGAATCCAAGATAATAAAGTGTGAAGCTGGATGAACACAGCAGGCCAAGCAGCATCTCAGGAGCACAAAAGCTGACGTTTCGGGCCTATGAAGGGTCTAGGCCCGAAATGTCAGCTTTTGTGCTCCTGAGATGCTGCTTGGCCTGCTGTGTTCATCCAGCTTCAAACTTTATCATCTTGCCTTCAATAATTTATTTTTTCACTACTTCAAAAACTCAATTAATAAAGCAGGACATGATGTTCGACACATGAAGGCAAGTTGATAATCTCTAACCAGTCCTATTTTTTCCAATTACATTCAGATTTTGTCCCTCAGAACATCTCTTAACAACGTCCCCACTGGTGAATAGTTCCCTGGCTTTCTTTGCCACCTTTCTTAAATAATAGTATCAGACTAGCCACCCTTCAGCCTTGTAGCACTTCACCCATGGCCATCAACGATACAAATATCTCAGGAAAAAGCCCAATGATTATTCCCCTAGCTTCCCACAAATTTCTGGGAGACAGCTGATCTGGTCCTGGGGTTTTAAGATACTTTGCAAGATATCATTATTTATTTCTCCATATCCTTGTTCGCAATAAATACTGATGCAAATACTCACCTACCTCCTGTGATTCCACACATCCATGACCTTTTGATTTTTAAGGGGTCCTATTCTCTCCCTAATTGCTCTTTTGCCATCAATATAATTGCAGAATCCCTCTAGATTCCTCTTAACCCTATCTACCAATGCTTCCTCTTATCACCCCTGTTCCCTCCTAACTCCCTTCTTCATACTCCTACTGCCCTTATATTATTGTAGGGATTCACTCATCCCAGCTGGCTATACCTGACATGCTCCTCCTTCTTTCTCTTGACCAAAGTCTCAATGTGTCTAATCATACAAATTCCTTACAATTACCAGTTTTGCCATCCACATACTGTTTGTGGACTCGTTATTCCATTTTTGGAGGTCTTCCACTTTTCAACTGCTGTCTTATCTGCAAAAAGCCTCTCCCAATCAACTTTTTAAAGTTCCTGCCTAACACAATCAAAATGGACATTGTTTCAAGATAAATCTTTATTTTTAAATCAAGTCTATTCTATTCTATCACAATTTCAAAACTAATAGGATTACGGTCGCTGGCCCCAGAGTGCTCTCCCCCCGACACTTCAATCCCCTGTCCTGCTTAATATTCCAAGGGATAATCAAGTTTTGCTCATTTTCTAGTAAGTTCATCCACATACTGAATCAGAAAATTTTCTTGCACATGCTTAATAAATTTTCTCCGTCCAAGCTCCTACCTCTATGGCAGTCCTAGTCTATGCCCTAACCATAGAGAGTAAACTGGTTGATGTGGTGTATATGGATTTCAGCAAGGCGTTCGATAAGGTTTCCCAC
This sequence comes from Stegostoma tigrinum, assembly GCF_030684315.1. Classification (NCBI taxonomy): domain Eukaryota; kingdom Metazoa; phylum Chordata; class Chondrichthyes; order Orectolobiformes; family Stegostomatidae; genus Stegostoma; species Stegostoma tigrinum. The sequence goes on from NW_026728070.1 coordinate 412,872, forward strand.
AATAGACTATTGTACAAAATGCGGAGGAATGGAATTGTGAGAGATATAGCAGTTTGGATCGGAAATTGGCTTGCTGAAAGAAGACAGAGGGTTTTAGTTGATGGGAAATGTTCATCCTGGAGACCAGTTACTAGTGGTGTACCGCAAAAGTCGGTGTTGGGCCCACTGCTGTTTGTCATTTTTATAAATGACCTGGGTGAGGGCGTAGAAGGATGGGTTGGTAAATTTGCAGACGACACTAAGGTTGGTGGAGTTATGGATAGTGACGAAGGATGCTGTAGGTTGCAGAGAGACATAGATAAGCTGCAGAGCTGGGCTGAGAGGTGGCAAATGGAGTTTAATGCAGACAAGTGTGAAGTGATGCACGTTGGTAGGAGTAACCGGAAGGCAAAGTACAGAGCTAATGGTACACTTAGCAGTGTAGGTGAGCAGAGAGATCTCGGTGTCCATGTACACAGATCCTTGAAAGTTGCCACCCAGGTTGACAGGGCTGTTAAGAAGGCATACAGTGTTTTAGCTTTACTAATAGAGGGATCGGGTTCCGGAACCAAGAGGTTATGGTGAAGATGTACAAAACTCTGGTGCGGCTGCACTTGGAGTATTGTGTACAGTTCTGGTCACCGCATTATAAGAAGGATGTGCAAGCTTTGGAAAGGGTGCAGAGGAGATTTACTAGGATGTTGCCTGGTATGGAGGGAAGGTCTTACGAGGAAAGGCTGAGGGACTTGAGGCTGTTTTCATTAGAGAGAAGAAGGTTGAGAGGTGACTTAATTGAAACATAGAAAATAATCAGAGGGTTAGATAGGGTGGATAGTGAGAGCCTTTTTCCTAGGATGGTGACGGCGAGCACGAGGGGCAATAGCTTTAAATTGAGGGGTGAAAGATATAGGACAGATGTCAGAGGTAGTTTCTTTACTCAGAGAGTGGTAAGGAAATGGAACGCTTTGCCTGCAACGGTAGTAGATTTGCCAACTTTAGGTATATTTAAGGCGTCATTGGACAAGCATATGGACGTACATGGAATAGTGTAGGTTAGATAGGCTTGAGATCGATATGACAGGTCGGCACAACATCGAGGGACGAAGGGCCCGTACTGTGCTGTAATGTTCTATGTTCTATGTTCCATTACAATCCTATCATTCTTACAGAAATAGTGGGAACTGCAGATGCTGGAGATTCTGAGATAACAAGGTGCAGAGCTGGATAACACAGAAGGCCAAACAGCATCAGAGGAGCAGGAAAGTTTTGGGCCTAGAACCTTCTTCAGAATTCAGATATTTGAGGTCTCCTCATAAATTTGTTTCTCCAATTCTCGCTGACGTTTTGGAAGCCTATAGCACACCCAATAAGGTGAGCATCCTTTCGTATCTCTCAGTTCCACCCAGAATAACTTCACTGAATGTACTCCCAGCAATGTCCTTCATAAGTACTGCCATAACATTAACTCTAACCAAAAACACCACTCTCCCTCCTCTCTTGAACCCTCCTTTCAAAAAGAATTCAAAATGGTGCTGATATATGTCAACTCTTTACAAGGTCTCCATAGAACATCTTATTTTTAGATTTCTTACAGTCTTGTCTTTTTAAATCTGAATTCTAAGCTTGTTAAAATTATTAACAATTCTCTCTTAAGCCTGTTTGCATGTTTGAAGATTCTGCCATTGTCCAGAACTGAATATTACTAATGCTGCATCTATTAGCTAGAATAAACCTACTGACTTCCTACAGTGCTGACCTTGACCAGGAAAAACCGGGGAACTGAGGCTCAATCAGCCCAGGAATGATTGCTGACCCCACAAGGACACAACACCAAGACAGACAAAACTAACAGAGAATGAAACCTGTCCCTGCAGTGATCTGACCCTGGGAGACCCAATCAGTCCAGGAACAACAACCTCAACAGAACTCGACAATGTGGAGGCCTGATGGAATCGAATCTAAGTCTACCTGAAATGATGCATACCCAGGATTCCAATGGGAGGAAACACTTACCTCCCAGAGTAGCAGACTTACGTCACTCATGCCTGGGATTGACCAGAAGCTGCCACCTTACTAGGAAATGTTGAAGATATACTTGCCTAGAGTAAGAGTGAAATTTCAGTTTCAACACCCCATTTCTAGCGTACTCTGGGCAAACTTTCAAGCTCTTCAGAACAAATTGGATGAATGTTAATCTAATCTTACCTTCCAGAGAGAACTGAGTGATTGTTGTGTGTTCTGATTTACAGAGGCTATGGCTGTGTCATGCTACAACTGACTGTGCCTTACAACATGAAGGTTTCTTTATTCACTGCGAGGGGCAGCGGCATTTGCCTCCTAATCAATAACTCCTGGTGCTCAGAATGGTGAATCTGGTGAATTACTGTTCCTCCAACTGAGAGTATTGCACAGTGAAATACTGTTTCGACTTCCCTTTTTGAAGCTGGCAGCAGAGTGATGATACTAATTGGCTGATATGGGATAGATCTGCATCAGTGCAGTCACTGCCTCCAGATGGTGAACTTCATCAAGACACACTCCATGTTCATGTGAAGGTGAGTGCCTTGAAGAGGGCAGAAGAATGGTGACACTGATTGGCTGATGTTGGGAAGGTGTGCACCAGTGCAGTCACTGACTCCAGAGGTGGTTTGCACAGGGGCTGTTGTCAAATGGTGTAGGTGTCAGGTGAAGGTGCTAAATTGGGGAAAGGATAGTTTCAACAATGTTTAGGCTGGAACTGAATGACGTAGATTGGATGCTGATGTCTGAGGGTAAATCAACATATGACAATGTAGGAGACTTTCAAGTTTAAGATGCTGAGAACTCAGAACTGGCATGTTCCTTATGGATGAAGGGTAAGTATGGTAAGTTTAGGGAACCTCAGATAATGAGACATATTGAGAGCTTAATCAAAAAGAGAAAGGAAGCATTTATCATGGCAAGGAGGCTGGGAACACATGAACCAAGGTTGGAATACAAGTTAAATCAAAAGAAACTTACGCAATGAGTCAAGAGGGTAAAAAGGGGTCATGAAAAGTCATTGTCCAATAGGATTAAGAAAAATGTCAAGGCTTTTTATACATATATAAAAAGCAAGAGAGTAGCCAGGCAGAGGGTTGGCCCACTCAAGGACGGGGAAGGGAATTTATGCGTGGAGCCAGAGGAAATGGGCAAGGTATTTTGCATCAGTATTCACCAGAGAGAAGAACTTTGTGGATGGTGAGTCTGGAGAATGGTGTGTATATAGTTTGGGTCATGTTAAGATCAAAAGGGAGGAAGTATTAGGGGTCTTGAAAAACATTAAGGTAGACAAATCCTGAGGGCCCGATGGGATATACACCAGAATACTACGACAGGCAAGGAAGGAAATTGCTGGGGCCTTGAGGGAAATCTTCATAATCTCATTGGCTACAGGGGAGGTCCCAGAGGATTGGAGAATCACCAATGTTGTTCCTTTGTTTAAGAAAGACGGCAAGGATAATCCAGCTAATTACAGGTCAGTCAGCATTATGTCAGTGGTAGGGAAATTATTGGAGAAGATTATTTGAGACAGGATTTACTTGCACCTGAAAATCAGTGGGTGTATTAGCAAGGCAACATGGTTTTGTGAAGGGCAGGTCATGACTCACTAACTTGATGAAGACCATCAATAATGGCAGGGCAATGGATGTTACCTACTTGCATTTCAGTGAGGCCCGTGACAAGGTCCCTCATGGCACGCTGATACAGAAGGTAAAGGTGCATTGTGTCAGAGATGAGCTTGCAAGATGGATAAAAAACTGGCTCGGTCATAGAAGACTGAGGGTAGCAGTGATAGGGTGCGTTTCTGAATGGAAAGCTGAGACTAGTGGTGTTCCTCAGGATCGGTGTTTGGAAGATTTGGAGGAGAATGTAACTGGTCTGATTAGTGAGTCCATGACACAAAGGTTGGTGGAATTGAGGATAACAATGAGGAGCGTCAAAGGATGCAGCTGGATATAGATCAGTTGGTGGCTTGGGCACAGAGATGGCAGATGGAAATAATCCAGAAAAGTGTTTCAAAATGTGAATTTTGAAACATGTAATCCAGATGGAAAATACATAATAAATAGCACAACTGTTACGAATGCTAACAGGCAGAGGTATCTGGGTATACAGGTACACAGGTTACTGAAAGTAGCAACACAGGTGGAGAAGGTTGTCAACAAGGTATGTGGCATGCTTACCGTCGTCAGCTGGGCAGTGAGTTTAAAAATTGCAGGTAATATTGCAGCTTTTAGAACTTCAGTTAGGCCGCATTTGGAATATTGTGTTCAATTCTGGTTACCACACTACTAGAATGGGAGGCGATGGCCTAATGGCATTATCACTGGACTATTAATCCAGAGACTCAGATAATGTACTGGGGATTTAGGTATAAATCCCACCATGGAAGATGACAGATTTTGAATTCAATGAACATCTGGAAGTATGAACCTAATTACGTGAACCGTGAATCCTTTGTTGACTGTCAGAAAAACCCATCTTGTTCACTAATGTCCCGTACAGAAGCAATCTGCCATCCTTAACTTGGTCTGGCCTACATGGGACTCCAGACCCACAGCAATGTGGTTGACTCTGAACTGCCCTCAGGGCAATTAGGGATGGGCAATAAATGCTGTCTAGCCAGTGATGCTCCTCATCCTGTGAATGAATTAAAAGAAAGGATGTTGTGTCTTTGGAGAGGGTACAGATAAGATTTACCAGAATGTTGCCTGTAAGGAAAGCATTAGCTATGAGGAGAAACTCGGGTTGTTCTCACTGGAATGTCAGCGGTTGAGGGGCGACTTGATGGAGGCTTACAAGATTATGAAGGGTAGGCTGGGCAGTCAAAAGCATTGTCCCAGGGTGGACGAGTCAGTTACCAGGAGTTTAAGATGTGAGGGGCAAAGTTCAAAGGTGAGGTTCAAGGTATTTTTTTACACAGAGGGTGGTGGGTGCCTGGAAATCATTGCCAGGTGAGTAAAATGGAAGCAGATACTATAGTAACTTTTAAAGCTCATCTTGACAAATACATGAATAGGATAGGAATAGAGAGATACAGTCCTCAGAAGGGTAGGGAGTTTTAGTTGTATGGGCAGCATGCTGGTGCAGGCTTGGAGAGCCTTTTTCCTGTACTGTAATTTTCACTGTTCTTCACTCTTTGTGCTACCTGCCGTGTAATTTCACCTCTGCTATCCTTTTAAGCAGTATACGCAAGATTCCATGCAGAAGTAAAGAATGCTTTTGATGCAATATTCTCTGTTATGAAAGGAACTGAGACAGAATACCCCAAGGTATTCTTATTCACTGTAGCCAGTGACTTCAACCACACTAAACTCAAGAGAGTATTATCATCAACCTGTTTTCTGCTCCACCAAGGACTGAACACTTGACCATTACTACTCTCCATCAAAGATGCCTACCACTCCATAAGTCATCCACACTTTGGAAAATCAAATCACAATGTTCTTCCTCTCAGCTTACAAGAAGATGTCGAAACGTGAGGATCAAGTACAGAAAGTAGTACAGTGCTGGTCCGAAGCAACTTAAAAGATTCTGATGGTCTGCTTGGAATTGGTGGACCAGTCCATTTTTAAGAACTCAATGGCCAATTTAGATAAGCATGCCAATGCCAACACAGACTTCATTAACAAGTGCGCAGAGGACTTCATGTCAAATAAGTCAATCTGTATACTCCCCAATGGAAAACATGAATGAACCGGGAAATCCTTTGCCTACTGAAGACCAGGTGTGCAGCATTCAGATCACACTATCCTGACTGTTCTAAGAAATCTATCTAAGACCTTTAGAGATGCCAAAAGGCAAGATCTGACTCATCCAAAAATGCAAACTAGCCACATGCCATTTGTAGCCAGGCCGACATGGTGTAACTGGTTACAAAGTGAAGCAGAACAGAATAGCAGGCAAAAACACATCCCTCGTTGATGCTTGCAACGCTCAGTCCAAACAAAAGGTCAGCAAAGTGATGTCACCTGACCCAACAGCCTCAGATTCACCAATGTCCTCAGTCACTGCTACAGGCTTATCAGACTGGCTTATTTGACAGTAAATCTGTAAGAAGGCAACTGGCCCTAGATGGCGTCCCTGCATTCAGATACTGTGCAGATCAGTTTGCAGATGTATCTTTAACTTCTTTAACTTCTTATTACAAATCTCAAGTCCCCATTTGCTTAGAGATCACCATCATCTTGGTATCAAAGAAAACTCATGTAATGTGCCCTGATGACACTGCCCAGTGGCTCTGACCTCAATAATTTTGTACTGTATATGAGATTTGTCATGGTTCATATCAACTCTATACTCCTAATTTGCTTTGACCCCGTGAAATTCACCTTCTGTCTCAATTGTCTATGGCATACCTCACCTCCCTAGCCCTATACACATCTCTGGAACATGCAGATATAACAAGGACACCTAAGTTAGACTTCTTATTAACTACAGCTCTGTATTCCATAGAGAAACAAACTAACTTCCAAATTCCAAGTCCTAGGTTTCTATCTGAAATTGGACCCTCTGCATTCTCAGCCCCTTACTGTATTCTCTATATAGTCACGACTGTGCTTTTTAAAACTAAACTCATGACTGGGAGGCCAAATTTTGTCTAAATTTCATCCGTACGTTCACTGATGTCACCACTGTTGTAGGCTGGATCTCAAACAATGATGAGACAGAATAAAGCACACAAGACAGAGTGCTTGGATTAATTCAATGGAGCTAAGGTGGAGATGGATGACAGCCTCAAGTTCCTTGGAGTGACTATCATCAACAATCTGTCCTGGGCGACTCATGGTCGAGAAGGCACAACAACACCTCTATTTCCTCAGGAAGCTAAGAAAATTTGGCATGTCAATAATGACTCCTACTAATTTTTATGGATGTAGCATTAAAAGTATTCTATCTGGATGCATTACAACTTGTTATGGGAACTGCACTCCCCATGAAAGTAAGAAACTACATAAAGTCATGTGCACTGCCCAGATCACCTTGCAAGCCAATCCATCCATTGACTCCAACTACATTTCTTGCTGCCTCAGAAAAGCAGCCAACATTATCAAAGATCCCTCCCAACCTGGTAAAATATCTTCCAACTTCTTCCATGAGACTGAAGATATGAAAACTTAAAGACACATATCAACAGGTTCAAGAACAGCTCCTTCCCACTGTTATTAGATCACTGAATGGGTCTCTCAAAATTGAGATCTAATGTTGCTCGTGCTTTTTGTGCACCTTGTCTGCACCTGTACATTGTATTCCTTGCCCTGCTTTATCAAGCCTATGAAATTTGTATGATAGATTTGTTTGTACTGAATGCAAAACAAAACTTTTCACTTCATCTAGGTACATGTGACAACAATAAATCAGAAGTCACACAACACCAGGTTATGTTCCAGCAAGTTTGTTTGAAATCACAAGCTTTCAGAATGCTGCCCCTTTGTCACTGACTCTTCAAGTGATGAAGTAGCACCATTCCGAAACCTTGTCATTTCAAATTAACCTGTAGGACCATTACCTCATGTTAAGTGACACCTGACTTTGTCCACTACAGTCTCAGAATGGCACTTCAACATGGATAATAAAGTAAACCAAATCAAAAGAATTCTATCCTTTCTTTACCTGGGATATTTAGTTGCCAGTCCTACTGGCCAGTCCAGTACCTAATGATATCCCACTCCCAATCCCAATCTGCCCAGTCCATCTGCCTTACCTGTCAGCTCCTTGCATTGAAATAAATGCTGTTTAATTTATCAGTCTTACCTCTATCACTGCCTTTTTCTTGACTGCATTGGCTATTTGACCTGTTCCCCTTCTCAACTGGAACACTCTCAGACATATCTCCTATTCAATATTTCTCTGGGATCTCCCTGCAACCAGCGTAAATCGTCAATGAGTTGCGAACATTAGTTCCCTTCTAAATCAGATGCAAACTGTCCTTTTATAGAACATAGAACATTACAGCACAGTACAGGCCCTTCGGCCCTCGATGTTGTGCCGACCTGTCATACCGATCTCAAGCCCATCTAACCTACACTATTCCATGTACGTCCATATGCTTGTCCAATGACAACTTAAATGTACCTAAAGTTGGCAAATCTACTACTGTTGCAGGCAAAGCGTTCCATTCCCTTACTACTCTCTGAGTAAAGAAACTACCTCTGACATCTGTCCTATATCTTTCACCCCTCAATTTAAAGCTATGTCCCTTGTGCTCGCCGTTACCATCCTAGGAAAAAGGCTCTCACTATCCACCGTATCTAACTCTCTGATTATCTTATATGTTTCAATTAAGTCACCCCTCAACCTTCTCCTCTCTAATGAAAACAGCCTCAAGTCCCTCAGCCTTTCCTCGTAAGACCTTCCCTCCATACCAGGCAACATACTAGTAAATCTCCTATGCACCCTTTCCAAAGCTTCTACATCCTTCTTATAATGCGGTGACCAGAACTGTACACAATACTCCAAGAGCGGCCACATCAGAGTTTTGTACGGCTTCACCATAACCTCTTGGTTCCGGAACTCGATCCCTCTATGAATAAAAGCTAAAACACTGTATGCCTTCTTAACAGCCCTGTCAACCTGGGTGGCAACTTTCAAGGATCTGCGTCCATGGACACTGAGATCTCTCTGCTCACCTACACTGCTAAGAATCTTACCATTAGCCCTGTACTTTGCCTTCTGGTTACTCCTACCAAAGAGCATTACCTCACACTTGTCTGCATTAAACTCCATTTGCCACCTCTCAGCCCAGCTCTGCAGCGTATCTATGTCTATCTGCAACCTACAGCATCCTTTGTCACTATCCACAACTCCACCGACCTTAGTGTCGTCTGCAAATTTACCAACCCATCCATCTACGCCCTCACCCAGGTTCATTTATAAAAATGACAAACAGCAGTGGACCCAACACCGACCCTTGCGGTACACCACTAGTAACTGTCTCCAGGATGAACAGTTCCCATCAACTACCACCCTCTGTTTTCTGTCAGCAAGCCAGTTTCCGATCCAAACCGCTATATCTCCCACAACTCCATTCCTCTGCATTTTGTACAATAGCCTATTGTGGAGAACCTTATCGAACTCCTTGCTGAAATCCATATACACCACATCAACCGGTTTACTCTCATCTACCTGTTTGGTCACCTTATCAAAGAACTCAATAAGGTTTGTGAGGCACGACCTTCCCTTCACAAAACTGTGCTGGCTATCCCTAATCAATTTAATCTTTTCTAGATGATTATAAATCCTATCACTTATAACCTTTTCCAACACTTTACCAACAAGTGAGGTAAGGCACACTAGTCTATAATTACCAGGGTTGTCTCTACTCCTCTTCTTGAACAGGGGAACCACATTTGCTATCCTCCAGTCATCTGGCACTATTCCTGTAGACAATAACGAGTTAAAGATCAATGCAAAAGGCTCGGCAATCTCCTCCCTGGCTTCCCAGAGGATCCGAGGATAAATCCCATCCGGCCCAGGGGACTTATCTATCTTCACCATCTGAAGGCTTTCTAGTACCTCTTCCTAGTGAACCTCAATCCCACCTAGTCTAGTAGCCTGTATCTCTGTATTCTCCTCGACAACATTGTCGTTTTCTAGAGTGAATACTGTTGAAAAATATTCATTTAGCGCCTCCCCTGTCTCATCTGACTCCACTCACAACTTACCACTACTATCCTTGATTGGGCCTAATCTTACTTTCGTCATTTTTTTATTCCTTAAATGCCTATAGGAAGCCTTAGGGTTTACCCTGATCCTATCCACCAACAACTTCTCAAGTCTCCTCCTGGCTCGTCTGAGCTCTCTCTTTAGGTCTTTCCTGGCTACCTCATAGCCCTCAAGTGCCCTAACTGAGCCTTCACATCTCATCCTAACATAAGCCTTCTTCTTCCTCTTGACTAGAGATTCCACCTCCTTCATAAACCACGGCTCCCGCACTCTACAGCTTCCTCCCTGCCTGACAGGTACATACTTACCTAGGACACACACGAACTTTGCCTTGAATAAGCTCCACATTTCTACTGTGCCCATCCCCTGCAGTTTCCTTCCCCATCCTATGCTCCCTAAATCTTGCCTAATCGCATCGTAATTGCCTTTCCCCCAGCTATAACTCTTGCCCAGTGGTATACACTTATCCCTTTCCATCACTAAAGTAAACATAACAGAATTGTGATCGCTATCACCAAAGTGCTCACCTACTTCCAAATCTAACACCTGGCCAGGCTCATTACCCAGTACCAAACCTAATATTGCTTCGCCCCTTGTTGGCCTATCTACATACTGCGTCAGGAAGCCCTCCTGCACACACTGGACAAAAACTGACCCATCTATAGTACTCGAACTATAGTGTTCCCAGTCAATATTTGGAAAGTTGAAGTCCCCCATGACAACTACCCTGTCTCTCTCACTCCTATCGAGAATCATCTTTGCTATCCTTTCCTCTACATCTCTGGCACTATTGGGAGGCCTATAGAAAACTCCCAAAAGGGTGACCTCTCCTTTCCTGTTTCTAATCTCAGCCCATACTACCTCGGTTGACGAGTCCCCAAACATCCTTTCTGCAACTGTCCTTGACCAACAGTGCCACACCTCCGCCCCTTTTACCATCTTCTCTGTTCTTACTGAAACATCTAAATCCTGGAACCTGCAACAACCATTCCTGTCCCTGCTCTATCCATGTCTCCGAAATGGCCACAACATCAAAGTCCCAGGTACTAACCCATGCTGCAAGTTCACCCACCTTATTCTGGACGCTCCTGGCATTGAAGTAGACACATTTCAAACCAACTTCTTGCTTGCCGGTTCCATCTTGCTTCCCTGGAACTTTATTTTGGACCACCCTACTCTCAACCTTTTCTATAGTCGAACTACAATTTTGGTGCCCATCCCCCTGCTGAATTAGTTTAAACCCACCCAAATAGCCTTAGCAAATTTCCCCCCGAGGATATCGGTACCCCTCTGGTTCCGGTGAAGACCATCTTGCTTGTAGAGGTCCCACCTACCCCAGAAAGAGCCCCAATTATCCAAGAATCCAAAACCCTCCCTCCTGCACCATCCCTGTAGCCTAGTGTTCAACTCCTCTCTCTCCCTATTCCTCGCCTCACTAGCACGTGGCATGGGCAACAAACCAGAGACAACAACTCTGTTCGTCCTAGCTCTCAGCTTCCACCCTAGCTCCCTGAATTTCTGCCTTAAATCCCGCTCTCTCTTCCTACCTATGTCGCTGGTGCCAATGTGGACCACGACTTGGGGCTGCTCTCCCTCCCCCTTAAGAATCCCAAAAACACGATCAGAGACATCACGCACCCTGGCACCTGAGAGGCAACACACCAACCGCGAGTCTCTCTCGTCCCCACGAGAGAGATATCAAAGATCAAAAAACGCAAATTTCTGTCTCTTGTACCAACTCGCATTCATCTGCTTTATCCTGCTATTCCTTCTATCACTAGCAAGTGGCAACAGGAGTAATCCAGGTATTATTACCCTTGAAGGCCTACTTCTTAACCTCCTGCCTAGCTTTTCATATTCTCCCCTCAGAATTTAGTCCTTTTCTCATCCTATGCCAAGTTGTACAAAGACCTCTTGTGGGTCACTCTCCCCTGTGAGAATATTCTTCACCCTCACCAAGACAATCTTGATCCTGTCATCAGGGAGGTTACAAACCATTTTGGTGTCTTGGTGTCATCAGCAGAAACGTCTATCTGACTGGGCAGTCCCCTATCAGAATCAATCACTTGCAACCTGACGTACCCTTCATTATATCAGAGTCAGTATCAGTACCAGAAACTTGGCTGTCAGTACAACAATCCCCTGAGAGTTCATTATACCCTACATTTTCATTACAGCATACTTATTTGAGGAATGATAGTCACAGGAGATTTTTGCTTTCCTGCCTACTACTCATTTCATTCTTAGAGGTAACCCATCTACCCAACTGGATCTGCTGTTTTTCTACCTTCTGGAAACTGCCATCCATCACACACCCTGGTTTCTGTAAATTTCTCATGCCTCTAACTGCCATTCCAACTGATCAATGCAATCTGATAAGATTCACAACCGAAAATACATCAGGAGCATTGAATTTTTGTTTAATCTCCCACATTCAACAGGTAATACACATCACTCTACTCAGGCCATCTTTGCACATTAATTTACATAACCAGAAAACAGCAGTTTTACTGCTCTAAAAACACCATTCTAGGATAATTTTACAACAACGCTCTGGATTTTTAAAAAATTAAGCAAGAGACAAATATCTCAATAAAACAAAATACAAATACAAATTTATAAGAAAAACACATCAAGGCTAATAAGGCTTATAAATGTAAAAGACAAACACTTAGCTGATCCTTAGAAATCCTGACAATCTCAGCTGTTAGTAATTCTGACAATGAAGTCTCACCAAGGTTAGCTGTGAATTGTGCTATGAGAGAAAGAACAAAACAATATTCTCTTGGGAAGTCACATAGAGCAGGTGTCAGTGGTGGAGCACTTTGAGGCCAGTTATCATAATTGTATTAGATTTAAAATATTTATGGAAAAGGATAGAATAATTTAAAAGTTAAAGTTCTAAACTGCAGTTGAGCCAATTTTTCTGGCATTAGACAAGAACTTTCACAGTTGATTGGAGGAGGCTGTTCATAGGCAGAGGGATGGCTGGAAAGTGGAAGCTTTTCAAAAATGAGATAATGAGAAATTTGAGGTTGGTAAGTGGAGGGAATGCTGGATGCCTAGATAAATTGAGGCTCTGGTAATGAAAAAGGAGGCACATGTCAGATACAGACTTCTATGGTACACTTAACAGGGCAATCTGAGGGCAAAAAGGAGATGTGAGATACTGGGTAAATAATGTTAAGCCTATATATATTAAAAGAGAGATAAGAAAGGGATGAATACCTACTGAGATTGCACTACATACCCCCTAAGAGTCAGTGGGAATCTGAGAAATGAATTTGTGTAGAGATCTTTGTTATTTGTAAGAATAACAGGGTAGTTATGGTAGGGATGTTAGCTTTTCAAACAAAGACTGGGAAGCAATAGTTCTAAGGGCTTGGATGGAAAGGAATCTGTTAATTTTGTTCAGGAAAATTTTCTGATTCGCAATGAGTAAGTACCTAATAGTGAAAGTGCAAAATTTGACCTACTCTTGAGAAGAAAGGCAGGGAAGGTGACTGAGGTATCAGTAGGCGAGCACTTTGGGGTTGGTGACCATAATTCTAATATTTTAAAATAGTGGTGGAAAAGGATAGACCGGATCTAAAAGTTAAAGTTCTACATTGGAGAAAGGCCAATTTTGATGGCATTAGGCAAGAACTTGCAAAAGTTGTTTGGGGGTGGAGGTCTGCAGGTAAAGGGATGGCTGAAAAATGGGAAACCTTCAAAAATGAGATAGCTAGAGTCTAGACACAGTATGTCCCTGTTAGGGTGAAGGGTAAGGCTGGTGGTGCAGGGAATGCTGGATGGCTAGAGAAACTGACGTTTGATCAGGTAAAGAAGAAAATACTTGTTTGGTATAGACAGCTGAGATTGAAGAAATCCTCATAAGAGTATAAAGGCACCAGGAGTAGACTTAAGAGGGAAATCAGGAGGGCAAAAATGGGACATGAAATAGCTTTAGCAAATAGGGTTAAGGAGAATGCAAAGAAAATCTACAAATACATTACAGTCAAAATTGTAACTAGGGAGAAAAGAAGGCCCCTTAAAAATCAGCAAGGCCATCTGTGTGGAGCCATAGAATGTGGGAAGATACTAAATTACTATTTTGCAGGAGTGTTTACTATGGAGGAGAAATGGAAATACAGAACATAAGGAAATAAATAGCAACATTTTGAAAATGTTCATAATACAGAGGAGGTGCTGGAAATCTTAAAACATATTAGGGCAGATAAATCCTGGGACCTGATTAGATGTACTCCAGAACTCAGCTGGGAGCTAGTGAAGTGATTCTTAAACTCCTTGCTGAGATATCTGCATCACTGTTAGTCATAGCAAAGGTGCCAGAAGACTGGAGGTTGGCTAATGTTGTGCTACTATTTCAGAAAAGCAGAATAGGGAACAATAGGTGCAGTGAGCCTGACATCTGTGGTGGGTAAATTGTTGGCGTGAAACCTGAGAGACAGTATTTACATGAATTTGGAAGGGTAAGAACTGATTAGGGATAGTGAATATGGCTTTGTGCATTGGAAATCGTGTCTCACTAACTTAATTAAGTTTTTCAAAGAAGTGGCGATGAGGACTGATAGCGGCAAAGTGGTGTACGTGACTTATACGATCAGTAAGGCATTCTACAAGGCTCCTCATGGTAGACTGTTTAGTATCAGTGTTAGATCACAAGCAATAGAACAGAACTTGTTACATGGATACAGAACTAGATTTAAGGTAGAAAACACAAGGTGGAGGTAAAGGGCTGTTTTTCAGACTGGAAGCTTGTGGCCAGCAATGCGCCATAAGGATTGGTGCTGGGCCCACTGCTTTTCTCTCTTTATATAAATGATTTGAACATGAACATAGAAGGTATGGTTAGTAAGCTTATAGCTTACAGATAACACCAAAATTGGGGGAGTAGCGGACAATGAAGTCGGTTACCTCAGAGTACAATGGGAATTTGACCTGAGGACTGGCAAATGGATTTCAGTTTAGATGAATGTGAGGTGCTGCATTTTGGAAAGGCAAATCCAAAAAGGCCTTGTACACTTAATGGTAAAGTCCCAGGAGTGTTGGTGAACAGGGAGACCTTAGCATTCATAGTTCCTTGAAACTGCATTTGTAGATAGACAGGATGGTGAAGAAGGCACTGGTATGCTCGCCTTCGTTTGGAGTTAGGGAAGTCCATGTTGCACAGTACAAGACACTGGTTAGGCCACTTTTGGATTACTGTGTTCAGTTCTGGTCTCCCTGCTGTTGGATGGATGTTGTGAAACTTGAAAGAGTTCAGAAAAGATTTATTAGGATGATGTTGGGTTTGAGCTGAATATACTGAGGTTTATATTCCCTGGAGCGTTAGAGGCTGAGGGGTGACCTTTTAGAGGTTTATAAAATCAAGGGGGCGTGGATAGGGTTAATAAACAAGGTCTTTTCCACAGGGTGGGGAGAGACCAAAATGAGAGAATATGGGTTAAAGGCGAGAGCGGGGTGGGAAGGGGCCTGAGGGGGTAACATTTTCACACAGAGGGTGGTGCGTGTGTGGGACGAGCTGCCAGAGGAAGTGGGTGGGGGCTGGGACAGCGACAACATTTAAACGGCGTCTGGACGGGGACGTGGGTAGGAAGGGGATAGAGGGCCAAACGCTGGCAGGTGTGGGACTGGTTTAGTTTGGGATTATGGGTCAGCACGGACGTCTAGGACCGAAGGGCCTGTTTCCGTGCTGTACGACTGTATGACTTCATGATTCCTTGTGCCACATGTTACTGTTTTAAAGGATACCAATAAGCTGGTTAAACATGATTTATATTTCATAAATCCATTCTGAGCCGTTCTAAATATCTGAACTTATCCAAAATTTTTAAGTGTAACGAAAATATTACGACAGCTATTAATTTCTTGTGCGCGTGAAGTGAGTGCCGGGAGAAGCTCTGCTGATGTGCAGTCGGTTGATGGTAGGAAGCGGGAGATAGCCCTTTCTCTCCCATGAAGGGTTCTGCTCCGGACCCAGGTGAGAGGCCTGCACGAGTCCTACAGCGCCTGGACCGGCGGGTGGCCGCCAGGATCCCGATCCCAGTCACAGCCCCAGCCCCAGCCCCAGGCCCGGGCCCTGGGGCCCAGCCAGCGACCCCCCCGAGCTCCGGCCCCCGAGCCCCCCCCCCTCCCCGTGTCCCTGGTAACAAAGACCGAGCCTCACAACCTCAGACATTTTGTTTTTTTTACTCAGGATGCTGAGGGCTCTAACAGGCCAGGCCGGGATAATAAATCCCGGTGCTGCTTCACCATATCCTCTCCACACGCTTACCGGCTGGAGTACAATAAAATTAAAGCCTTTTCACCACCACATCAACATCGACACATCCAAAGGCCCACAGCGGCCAGTCTGTTTAAAAAACATCAAAGACATTAAGCGGGGACACAACGCACCATCACTACTCAAACCCATCTGACCCAGGAGAGCCGCCCTACCGGCCGGGAGGACTCCGTACACCGACACCCAGGAGAGCCGCCCTACCGGCCGGGAGGACTCCGTACACCGACACCCAGGAGAGCCGCCCTACCGGCCGGGAGGACTCCGTACACGGACACCCAGGAGAGCCGCCCTACCGGCCGGGAGGACTCCGTACACCGACACCCAGGAGAGCCGCCCTACCGGCCCGGAGGACTCCGTACACCGACACCCAGGAGAGCCGCCCTACCGGCCCGGAGGACTCCGTACACCGACACCCAGGAGAGCCGCCCTACCGGCCCGGAGGACTCCGTACACCGACACCCAGGAGAGCCGCCCTACCGGCCCGGAGGACTCCGTACACCGACACCCAGGAGAGCCGCCCTACCGGCCCGGAGGACTCCGTACACCGACACCCAGGAGAGCCGCCCTACCGGCCCGGAGGACTCCGTACACCATCAGGAAGGTTTGGGAAAGAGAGTTAAAAGGGAGCAGAGGGGGTAACATTTTCACACAGAGGGTGGTGCGTGTGTGGGACGAGCTGCCAGAGGACGTGGGTGGGGGCTGGGACAGTGACAACATTTAAGAGGCGTCTGGGTGGGGACGTGGGTGGGAAGGAACTGCAGATGCTGGAGAATCCAAGATAACACAGTGTGAAACTGGATGAACACAGCAGGCCCAGCAGCATCTTAGGAGCACAAAAGCTGACGTTTCAGGCTTAGACCTTTCATCAGAAAATGGGGAATGGGGAGAGGGAACTGGAATAAATAGGGAGAGAGGGGGAGGCGGACCGAAGATGGATATAGGAGAAGATAGGTGGAGAGGAGAGTATAGGTGGGGAGGTAGGGAGGGGATAGGTCAGTCCGGGAAAGACGGACAGGTCAAGGGGGTGGGATGAGGTTAGTAGGTGGGAAATGGGGGTCAGGATTGAGGTGGGAGGAAGGGTGCCCATGACCACCAAACCATCATCTCCAACACCATCCATGACCTCATCACCTCAGGCCTGCTCCTGCCCCACCAAACTCATCTCCACCTATCTGGACTCCATTTTCTCCCCTTTGGTCCAGGAACTCCCCACCTATGTCTGTGACACCACCCACACCCTCCACCTCCTCCAGAACTTCCAATTCCCCGGTCCCCAATGCCTCAATTTCACCATGGACATCCAGTATTCCCCATGCAGATATCCAGTACGACCTGTATTCCCCATGCAGATGGCCTCAAGGCCCTCTGCTTCTTCCCGTTCCTAGGCCATAAGACCATAAGACATAGGAGTGGAAGTAAGGCCACTCTCTAGCTGAAGAAATGTCATCTCATTTCCGTGTTAAATTTATCCCCTCTAATTCTAAGGCTGTGCCCACGGGTCCTAGTCTCCCTGCCTAACGGAAACAACTTCCCAGCGTCCACGGTCTCTAAACTATACATTATCTTGTAAGTTTCTGTTAGATCTCCCCTCAACCTTCTAAACTCTAGTGAGTACAATCCCAGGATCCTTAGCCGTTCATCATACGGTAAACCTACCATTCCAGGGATCATCCGTGTGAATCTCCGCTGGACATGCTCCAGGGCTAGTATGTCCTTGCTGAGGTGTGGGGCCCAAAATTGGATACAGTATTCTAAATGGGGCCTAACTAGAGCTTTATAAAGTCTCAGAAGCACATCGATGCTTTTATATTCCAACCCTCTTGAGATAAACGACAACATTACATTCGCTTTCTTAATTACGGACTCTACCTGCAAGTTAACCTTTAGAGAATCCTGGACCAATACTCCCAGATCCCTTTGCACTTCTGATTTGCGAATTTTCTCACCATTTAGAAAATAGTCCATACCTGTATTCTTTTTTCCAAAGTGCAAAACCTCACATTTACTCACATTGAATTTCATCAGCCATTTCCTGAACCACTCTCCTAAACTGTCTAAATCTTTCTGCAGCTTCCCCACCTGCTCAGTACTACCTGCCTGTCCACCTATCTTCGTATCATTGGCAAACTTCTCCAGAATGCCCCCAGTCCCCTCATCCAGATCATTAACATATAAGGTTGAACAGCTGCAGCCCCAACACTGAACCCTGCGGGACACCGCTCATCACCGGTTGCCATTCTGAAAAAGAGCCTTTTATCCCAACGCTCTGCCTTCTGTCAGACAGCCAATCCTCAATCCAAGCCAGTATCTCACCTCGAACACCATGGGCCCTCACCTTGCTCAGCAGCCACCCATAAGGCACTGTATCAAAGGCCTTTTGGAAGTCTAGATAGATAAGATCTACTGGGTTTCTCTGGTCTAACATACTTGTTACCTCTTCAAAGAATTGTAACAGGTTTGTCAGGCACGACCTCCCCTTATTAAAACCATGCTGACTTGTTTTAATCTGACCCTACACTTCCAGGAATTTATAAATCTCATCCTTGACAATCGATTCTAGAATTTTACCAACTACCGAGGTTAGGCTAATTGGCCGATAATTTTCCATCTTTTGCCTTGATCCTTTCTTAACCAAGGGAGTTACAACAGCAATTTTCCAATCATCTGGGACTTTCCCTGACTCCAGTGACTTTTGAAAGATCACGACCAAAGCCTCCGTTATTTCCTCAGCGACCTCCCTCAGAACTCTAGGATGTAGGCGATCGGGGCCAGGAGATTTATCAATTTTCAGGCCCGACCAGTTCCCTCCACCGACACCCTCATCTGCCTAGCTGAACTCGTCCTCACACTCAACAACTTCTCTTTCAATTCCTCACACTTCCTACAGATGAAGGGGGTGGCCATGGGTACCCGCATGGGCCCAAGCTATGCCTGCCTCTTTGTAGGTTACGTGGAACATTCCCCTTCTGTACCTACACAGGCCCCAAAACCCACCTCTTCCTCCGTTACATTGATGACTGTATTGGCGTCGCCTCATGCTCCCATGAGAGCTCGAACAGTTCATCCATTTCACCAATACCTTCCACCCCAACCTCAAATTCACCTGGACCTCTCTGTCTCCATCTCAGGCAACCACCTACAAACGATATCCATTTCATACCCACTGACTCCCACAGCTACCTAGAATACACCTCCTCCCACCCACCTTGCTGCAAAAATTCCATCCCCTATTCCCAATCCCTTCACCTCTGCCGCATCTGCTCCCAGGATGAGGCATCCCATTCCTGTATAGATGTCCTCGTTCTTCAAGGACCACAACTCCCCCCCCCGCCTCCCCGCATGGTCGAGAACACCCTCGACCGTGTCTCCCGCATTTCCTGCACCTCATCCCTCACACTCCGTCCCCGCAACAACCGCCAAAAGAGAATCCCCCGGTCCTCACATATCACCCCACCAACCTCCGCAGACAACGCATCAACCTCCGGCACTTCCAGCATCTGCAATCCGACCCCATCACCAAAGACATTTTTCCATCCCCACCCCTGTCTGCCTTCCGGAAAGACTACTCTGTCCGGGACTCTGGACTTTGTCCGTTCCACACTCCCATCCCACCCCACCACACCTGGCACTTTCCCCTGCAACTGCAGGAATTGCTACACATACCCCCACACCTCCTTCCTCACCCACATCCCAGGGCCCAAGATGACTTCCCACATCAAGCAGATGTTCACCGGCACATCTGCCAGGGTGGTTTATTGCATCCAGTGCACACCTTGTGGCTTCCTCCACATTGGGGAAACCAAGCGGAGGCTTGGGGACCGCTTTGCAGAACACCTATGCTTGGTTTGCAACAAACAACTGCATCTCCCAGTCACGAACCGTTTCAACTCCCCCTCCCATTCCTTAGATGACATGTCCGTCCTGGGCCTCCTGCAGTGCCATAATGATGCCACCCGAAGGTTGCAGGAACAGTAACTCATATTCCGCTTGGGAACCCTGCAACCCAATGGTATCAATGTGGACTTCACAATCTTCAAAATCTCCCTTCCCACACTGCATCCCAAAACCAGCCCAGCTCGCCCCGCCTCCATAACCTGTTCTTCCTCTCACCTATCCCCTCCTCCCACCTCAAACCACAAATCCATTCTCTACCTCCTAACCTCATCCTGCCCCCTTGACCTGTCCATCCTCCCTGGACTGACCCATCCCCTCCCCACCTCCCCACCTATACTCATCTCTACAGACTCCATCCCCGCCCCTTCAACTTGTCTGTCTCCTCTCCACCTATCTTCTCCTCCATCCACCTTCGATCCGCCCCCCCCTCTCTATTTATTTCAGAACCGTATCCCCATTCCCATTTTCTGATGAATGGTCTAGGCCCAAAACGTCAGCTTTTGAGCTCTTAAGCTGCTGCTATCATCCAACTCCACACTTTGTTATCAAGGTCTAGACCGAAACGTCAGCTTTCCATCTCCTCTGCCTGCTGTGTTCATCCAGCTCTACACCTTGTTATGGCAGGTTTTAGGGGGCTTTGGGCCAAGTACTGGCAAATTTAGGATATCTGGTCAGCGCGGATGCATTGGACTGAAGGGTCTGTTGTTGTTTGTGCTGTATAGCTCTAGGCTGCAGGGGAAGTAAATATATACACACCCTACCAAAGAACAGTGGATGAAGGGTCTACGCCCGAAACATCAGCTTTTGTGCTCCTGAGATGCTGCTAGGCCTGCTGTGTTCATCCAGCTCCACACTTTGTTATCTCGGATTCTCCAGCATCTGCAGTTCCCATTATCAAAAGAACAGGTAACGATTGGTGGGGCTGGGGTGCTGCATTGTCAGTGTGAAGAAAATTAAGTCAACAGAGAGAAGTGATATGAAGTCAGAAGGCTCTAGGAAAAAATAGAGCTGCAAAACTACAAAAGTAAAATGTCCCTAATGAGACTCTAGTACAGGCTTCCTGGCTGGAATCAGGAGACAGAAAAGACATTTAAGAAAATACTTAGAAAAATCATGTGGGATATTACAATACAGGTGGATTGGTAAAATCAGAATTGAAGTAGATCACAAGGAGTTTGTGAAAAACCTGCAAGTTGGCTTTTAGGAGCAGCTTATGGTGACAGAGCAATTCCAGATTTATTAGAGCGCTTTAAGTGGGTGGCACGGTGGCTCAGTGCTTAGTACTGCGGCCTCATAGCGCCAGGGACCCGGGTTCGATTCCAGCCTCGGGTGACTGTCTGTGTGGAGTTTGCACGTTCTACCCGTGTCTGTGTGGGTTTTCTCTGGGTGCTCCGATTTCCTCCGATGTGCAGGCTAGGTGGATTGGCCATGCTAAATTGCCCGTAGTGTTGAAGGGTGTGTGGGTTATTGGGGGATGGGTCTGGGTGGGATGCTCGAAGGGACGGTGTGGACTTGTTTGACCAATGGGCCTGTTTCCACACTGTACGGAATCTTAAAAAAAAAATCGGTTGCATCCTTGCTCTCCTTTCCCCAGTGCCACAGGTGAATGAACAATCTCAGCTGACATATCATCCAATACTGCCTAGCCCTTGTATTCTTCACTGTCTACCTGGGCCACATCTGGCTTTATTAAGCAAACCATGCCTGTGGTCTTGGACAGAGTTAGGGTCAGCTTTAAATCTGCTCCCAACAGGGACTGTGCTCTCCTCTCTGTTTTTCATTCGCTGCAGGCTACCTGAAATGCCGCCCGATTACCCTGAGCTTCTGGTCCTGCACTTTCATTTACTTGCTTCCTGAAATGGCTATTTTCTCACTCAGTGCTCGCTCCCTACTCTTGGCTTCTGTAACCTGACACCACAGGTAATCTGTTTCAGAGATAGTAGGAACTGCAGATGCTGGTGCAGAGATGGATGAACACAGCAGGCCGAGCAGCGTTGGAGGAATAGGAAAGCGGACGTTTTAGGCCTAGAACCTTCTTCAGAAATGGGCCTAGGCCAGAAACGTCAGCCTTCCTGCTCTTCTGATGCTGCTTGACCTGCTGTGTTCATCCAGCTCTACACCTTGTTACCAGAGGTAATCTAGCTTGATTCTGAATCTTTCCTCTGCATGTCACATCTCCTGTCTCTTGCTGTGGACTTGCATTCAGCATTTCTCTTGCCCTGACCATGCTGGAGCTTTTGCCTGCCTCCGTTAACTCTGCCGCCAGTCCTTTAAATTCTCGCCTGGACCTGTCACTGAAGACAGAACAGCCAGACTGCCTTCTGTATGGAGCACTTATGCTCCTTGACGCCGGCTGCTGCCTCCCATAGACGCTCAGCTTGCAAGAGACTCAGGACCCTTTCCTTGGATGTATTTACCTTTTTAAACACATAGGAGGTAGATCCTCTCTTCCATCAGAAATTTTGCTTCTGAAATATCTCTACAACATCACATTCTTTCTGCCAGTATCCTACTGCCATCGCCAATCTTTAGGACTTCAGTTTGCAATCAGTTATTTTCTGATTTTTAAGTGGTCCAAATCATCCCCAGATCCGTAGTTTTAGTCAATGGACTTATTTAGGAAAATGTGAAATGGAGAAAGCAGTAGTTAAGTGATATAGGGCAAAAGAATCTCTGTGTTTATTAAAATTACAAGAGGTAAGTATTATACCAGTAATATAAGTAAATACAATAAACAGGGAAAATTACACAGTCCCAATATACAGAGGACAGCAGTACAACTAAATATACTGTTTACTAAATCAAACACTATTAGAACCTACGAACGACAGTTTCAATTATATAAACTTTAATCAGGCTTCCTACCCTTGGTGTCCAATGCATTATCACTATCTGCCATCCCCTCCCTAATAGTTAAGTCGAAACTTTGGCTCTCAGGAGATTTAGCTCACCTCTTGGGAAAACGTGATTTTAAAGTCTGAGATAACAAGGTGTAGAGCTGGATGAACACAGCAGGCCAAGCAGCATCAGAGGAACAGGAAAGTTGTTGTTTTAGGCCTAGACCCTTCATCAGAAATGGGGGAGGGGAAGAGGGCTCTGAAATAAATAGGGAGCGAGGGTGGTGTGGATAGAAGATGGATAGAGGAGAAGATAGATGGAGAGGAGATAGACTGCTCAAGGATGCAGGGATGGACCCAGTAAAGGTGATTCTAGGTGGGGAGGTAGCGGGGGATAGGTAAGTCCAGAGAGGACGGACAGGTCAAGGGAGCGGGATGAGGTTAGTAGGTAGGAAATGGAGGGTGGGGCTTGAGGTTGGAGGAGGGGATGGGTGGAAGAACAGGTTACGGAGGCGGGTACGAGCTTGGCTGGTTTTTTGATGTGGTAGGGGGAGGGGAGATTTTGAAGCTGGTGAAGTCTACATTGATACCATTGTGCTGCAGGGTTCCCAAGCGGAATATGAGTTGCTGTTCTTGCAACTTTCAGGTGGTATTGTTGTGGCACTGCAGGATGCCCAGGATGTCATCTGGGAATTAGTTGAAATGGTTCACGACTGGGAGGTGTTGTTGTTTAGTAGGTGTTCTGCAAAGTGGTCCCCATGACTCCGCTTGGTTTCCTTGATGTAGAGGAGGCCACAGCGGGAACAGCAGACACAGTATGCCACATTAGCAGATGTGCAGGTGAACATCTGCTTGATATGGAAGGTCTCCTTGGGGCCTGGGATGGGGTTGAGGGAGGAGGTATGGGGGCAAGTGTAGCACTTCCTGCGGTTGCAGGGGGAAGTGCTGGGTGTGGTGGGGTTGGAGGGGAGTGTGGAGCAGACAAGGGAGTCATGGAGAGAGTGGTCCCTCCATAAGGCAAATAAGGGTCGGGAGAGAAAATGTCTTTGGTGATGGGGTCGGACTGCAGATGACGGAAATGTCGGAGGATGATGCGATGGATCTCGAGGTCGGTGGGGTGGTATGTGAGGATGAGGGGGATTCTGTTTTGATTTTTGTTGCAGGGAGGGGGTGTGAGGGATGAATTGTGGGAAATGCGGGAGACACAGGTGAGGGCATTCTCGACTACTGAGGGGGGGATGTTGCGGTCCTTGAAAAACAAGGACATCTGGGATGTTCGGAAGTGGAATGCCTCATCCTGGGAGCAGATGCGGCAGAGGCAAAGGAATTGGGAATAGAGAATGGAATTTTTGCAGGAAGGTGGGTGGTAGGAGGTGTATTTCAGGTAGCTGTGGGAGTCGGTGAGCTTGAAATGGATATCGGTTTCTAGGTAGTTGCCGAAGATGGAGACTGAGAGGTCCAGGAAGGAGAGGGAGGTGTTAGAGATAGTCCAGGTGAACTTAAGGTTGGGGTGGGAGGTGTTGGTGAAGTGGATGAGCTGTTCAAGATATAGGCAGTGTACCCCATTATCTCTCTTCAAATCTGTGTTGTCCATTCTGTTTCTGGTGTTTCTTCTGAAGTCAGTTGGTTTCCTGATCATTCAGAATTGGCCATGCTAAATTGTCCGATAATGTTCAGGGCTATGTAGATTAGCTGGGATATAGGAGAATAGGTCTGGATGGGATGCCGTGAGGGTCGGTGTGAACTTGTTGGGCCGAATGGCCTGATTCCAAACTATAGGGATTCTATGGTGATGATCTATGAATCTAGATTGCCCTTTAAAATAAACGCTACCCTGATGTGAAAGGGAACCAGCTAATGCAGCAGAGATAGTCGGAACTGCCGATGCTGGAGAATCTGAGATAACAAGGTGTAGAGCTGGATGACACACATCAGAGGACAAGCAGCATCAGAGGAGCAGGAAAGCTGATGTTTTGGGTCTGGACCTTTCTTCAGAAGTCTAGGCCTGAAACATCAGCCTTCCTGTTCCTAAGATGCTGCTTGGCCTGCTGTGTTCATCCAGCTCCACACTTTGTTATCTCAGTTACTGCAGCAGCTGCATGTTGTAAACCTGGAGTGAATGCTGGCAATGGAGTTTATGAATGAAAGCTCCAGAGGTTAAATTTGTATTGAGTTCAGTTTAAGCAGCAGCTCAAAGGCAATTCAGAAAGGCTGCAATATATGACATCAGTGCAAAGCATTGAGCTAATTACTAGGTAGTGGGAAATTTGATTTTTTTAGCTCAAATCTACATATTACACAGCCTGCTAAATCAACACCCAAAGTAAAAGTATTTATTACCCTATCTAAAATGTGTTGAAATCTTTGACTGTAGCAGGTAAACATATAATTGAGTACACATAGTGTGGCTTCATAAACAGAATTATGCTTTACCAATTTACTAGAAGTCTTTGAAGAGGTAATAAGCATATAGGAAAAGAGAAAAGAGTGCATGCATTTAATATATTTAAAAAAGATATCTTAACCAACTTATCAAAAAGGTATGAGCCCATGGTTTGGAGGCAGAACATTGGCATGAAAATGAACAATGTAAATCAGAGAGTTGAGGTAGGGAAGGAATTTTCAGCGTGACAGCCGTTAATTATTGGAATTTCACAGGGATCAATGTTGGGGCAACAATTATTTACAATGTATATTTATGACGTGGGAAAGATAGTGAATAACTTAAGCTAAATTTGCAGATGACACAAATAAGGCAAATGGTGAAGATGACATGGAACCTGCAGAAGAATATAGACAGGTAAACTGAGTACACAAAAACATAGTATGTCAAATATAACATAAGGAAATATGAGGCTTTACACTTTGGCAGGAAGAAAAGAAGAAATGAATATTGTATAAACTGAGGAAGACTGCAGAAATCTACACATATTCAGCAGGACAGAGAGTGAGAATGGTAGTAGAAGTCTATTTCAGTGACTGGAGACCAGCGTCTGAGATTTGGTACTGTGTCCTTTATTCATGATTATACGTGTATAAACAGCATGGTAAGAATATGGGAAGATGATGAGTAAGTTTGTGATGACATGAAGCTTGGCCAGGTAGTTAACAGTGAGGAGGAAGCTCTGGAGTTACAGTTAAGTTAAAAAAAATTGGCCAGGTGGGTGGGATAGTGGCAGATGATTTGCTTGGAAGAAGTAACAAGATAAGGGAGTACTCAATGAATGGTAGGATAACAGGAAGTTCAGAGAAGAGAGAGATTGTAGGTTTTGTCGAATACTGGTTTGCAATCAGTAATTTGTTAATTTTTAGGTGGTTCCAATCACCGCCGTCCCTGGTTCTGACACTGAACTTAACTGAGGAATGTGAAAAGAAGAAGGCAGAGGAAACTTGTGTTTATTAAATACAAAAAAAGTTGATTGATTGATTGATTTATTATTCACTAAAGTACAGTGAAAAGCTTTGTTAGTGAGCAGTACAGAGAGATCATAGTAAACAAGATGTACAGATCAAAACAGCTTAGACAGAGGTACAGGTTACATTGCACAGGGTGTGAACTAGTTGAGATCAACTTTAGCAAAATCAATCATTATTTGAGGCTAGACAGTGTATTCATCAGCCTAACAATGGATGGAAGAAGTTGCTTCTGAACCTGCTTGCATATTTGTTCATGCTTTTGTGTCTTCTTCCTAATGGAAGAGGGTGTAGGAAGTCATTACCAAGGTGCGATGGATCTTTGATGTTAGCTGTCTTTCCGCAGCTGAGAGCCATATAAATAGAGTCCATGGATGGACGGTTGGCTTCGGAGATGCTCTGATCTATGCATACCACTTTCTGCAGTTTCTACAGTGCTGAGCAGAGCAGTTGCCGTACCAGGCCATGAAGCACCTGGCAGCATGCTTTCAATGGTGCATCAGTAGAAGTTGGTGAGGGACCTTATGGACATGTCACATTTCCTGAGCTTCCTGAGGAAGATGAGGCATTGTGGTGCCTTCTTGACCATTGCATCTAGTCAGCAGTACAGGACAGCTTGTCGGTTATTGTCACTCTAAGAAACTTGGTGCAGTCCACCCTGTCAACCTCAGTTGTATTGATTTAGATGGGGCATGTTTTCTTTTTTTTCTGAAGTCAATGATCAGTTCTTTGGTTTTTCTGACATTGTGGGAGAGGTTGTTTTCATGGCACCACAGAACAGGCCCTCTATGTTTCTTCTGTATTTTGACCTGTTGTTGTTAGATATCCACTAATATACACCAATAAAGAGCAATATAATAAGCAATGAAATTGACACAATTAACTACACAGAAGGCAGTAATTAAATACGCTGTTAAATTAAACTCAGAGTAAGCACTATTAGAAGCTAAATTTGCAGATGACACAAATAAGGCAAATAGTGAAGATAACACAGAATCTGGTTTTAATCAAGAAACTTTAATCAGGCTTCCTAATCTTGTATTCCTGCACTGTCATCACCCTTATTACCCTCCCTGCTAGGTTGGATACTTTGGGCTATTGAGAGTGTTACCATACCATGGAGGAAAATACAGTTTTAGACTTGCCCGGTTGCTGAGGTTCTTGCAGTTATTTCAATTGGCTTGGAAACTCTTGTTTGGATATGCTTGGCTGACATTTTCCTCTTGGATGTCCTTTGTTGCAATGATGCTCTTGGTTTGTCTTCTTGATTCAGCTTCTGTGTTTGGACTCTGTGCTTCTTGTTTCTGAGGAATGTTGGGGCTGAGCTGGTGGGGAAGCTGCTTCTGCTGGATCTTGTTGTTGAAAAGGCACCCCTCTCCCAGATCAGTACTAGTAGTTGTACAGTCTATATGTTCCGTCATCTCCATTCATATCTCTCACATCTCTATTATCCATTATGTTTATGGTATTCTCTTTGAGATAACAAAGTGTGCAGCTGGATTAACACAGCAGGCCAAGTAGCATCTGAGGAGCATAAAAGCTGACTTTTTGGGCCAAGACCCTTCATCAGAAAAGGGAGATGGGGAGAGATTCTGAAATAAATTGGGAGAGAGGGGGAGGCGGACCGAAGATGGTTAGAGGAGAAGATAGGTGCAGAGGAGAGTATGGGTGGGGAGGAAGGGAGGGGATAGGTCAGTCCGGGGAGGACGGACAGGTCAAGGGGGCAGGATGAGGTTAGTGGGTAGGAAATGGAGGTACGGGTTGAGGTGGGAGGAGGGGATAGGTGAGAGGAAGAACAGGTTAGGGAGGTGGGAATGAGCTGGGCTGGTTTTGGGATGCAATGGAGAGAGGGGAGATTTTGAAGCTTGTGAAATCCACATTGATACCATTGGGCTGCAGGGTTCCCAAGCGGAATATGAGTTGCTGTTCCTGCAACCTACGGGTGGCATCATTATGACACTGCAGGAGGCCCAGGATGGACATGTCCCATAAGGAATGGGAGGGGGAGTTAAAATGGTTCGCGACTGTGAGATGCAGTTGTTTATTGCGATCCGAGCATAGGTGTTCTGCAAAGCGGCCCCCAAGCCTCTGCTTGGTTTCGCCAATGTAGAGGAAGCCACACCGGCTACAGCAGATGCAGTATACCACATTGGCGGATGTGCAGGTGAACATCTCTTTAATGTGGAAAGCCATCTTGGGGCCTGTTGAGGTCAGTTGGCCTTGTAATAATTAAGAGAATGTATAAATGTAATGTATTTGAAATGGAATATCCGGTATCTGTTAAGATTCCATAGCATCTGCTGCCCAGGTAACAGTTAGATTCAGTCGAATGCGTTAGTTTGATTAATTGTTCTCTTAGACTTGAGGTGGGCATTGGAATTCAGGGACAATAATGGTACCAGGCAGCCAACTCTGTGTCTGTGTATCTTCCAGAACTCAGCCCAGCTGCTGCTTTTAAAAGTTTTTGAAAAGTCCAGGGTATTGGTCCAGTACTTCAGAAAATGGAATGCTTGCTGAATCTTTCAGGTGCTTGCCTGAAGGTGGCAGGACAGGTTATGGGGTAGTTAAGAAGGAGTACGGGACACTTGCCTTCATGAGTTGTGGCGTAGATTATAATAGCAGAGATGTTGACACTGTACAGAACTTTTCTTAGACCACAGCTGAAATACCATGTACAGTTCTGGACATCATACTTTAGGAAGAATGTGATTGTACTGCCTGAAGTGCAGAGGAGATTCACCAGGATGTTACTTATGAAGACAGGCTGGGTAGACTTGGGTTGTTTTCTTTGGAGCAGTGATGGGTGAAAGGGGACATTATAGAGATGTAATAAATCATGAATTGCATGAATGATGTGGATAGAAAACAGCTGTTCTTAGCTATGAAGACAGATAGAGGGTTGTCATCATTTTGAGGTGAAGGGCAAGAGGTTTAGAGAAGTTTGAAGAAACGCTTTTTCACTCACAGGATGGTGGGGGTTCCAAAATGTCCTGCCAAAAAAAAAGCAGAGGTGGGAAACATCATAACCTTTAAAATATATGTGGGTGAGGACATGAAATATTATTACATCCGAAGCTATCCAAAGTGCTGGAAAGTGGGATTAGCATAATGGTCAGAGCATTATCTTGTTACAAGTTCTGCATATTTGGGAAAACAGCCTCAGGCTTCAACATTTTGTCAATAATATTCTCCCTGCTTCTAATTTCTGAGTCCATCGTCTCCAGATACATCATACTTTAATTTTTCACCTGTTCACTATCCTGCATCTCCACTGTATTATTTCTTTTGATTCTTAAAACTTCCTTTCAGTTGAACCATTCACCACTGATTAGTTTAATTGTATATGTGACTATAGCAAGCATGGACTTCAAGGACTTACTTTTGATAGGATCTCAAAATGGAGATTGGTCAAGAAGGTCTTGGGATGC
This sequence comes from Stegostoma tigrinum, assembly GCF_030684315.1. Classification (NCBI taxonomy): domain Eukaryota; kingdom Metazoa; phylum Chordata; class Chondrichthyes; order Orectolobiformes; family Stegostomatidae; genus Stegostoma; species Stegostoma tigrinum. Next base: position 442,397 of record NW_026728070.1, read on the forward strand.
AAAGCAGTTTATAAAATGGATTCAAAATTGGTTTAAATAGGGAGAGAGGGGGAGGCGGACCTCCCCCCTCTCTCCCTATTTATTCCAGCTCCCTCTCCCCATCCCCCTCTCTGATGAAGGGTCTAGGCCCGAAGCGTCAGCTTTTGTGCTCCTGAGATGCTGCTTGGCCTGCTGTGTTCATCCAGCCTCACATTTTATTATCTTGGATTCTCCAGCATCTGCAGTTCCCATTATCTCAAAATTGGTTTAGTTGCAGGAAATAGATAATTATGATCAAGCATTGTTTTTGTGACTGTAAGTCAGTGTCCAATAACCTGCAGCAATTCAGTGAAGATGTCTCTCTGAACATTGATTATCTAATCATAAATGTAAGAATTTTGTTAAGTAATTTTGCAGATGACGTATATTTTAGTGGTATGCCAAGGACAAGCCTTACATTACTGGACATTTTAGACAGGTTGACCAGATGGAAAGAACAATGGCAATGGAATTTAAAAAGTGTGAGATGATCCATTTTAGAAGACTTAAAAGGCAAGGGAGCCTTGATAATGACAAATGGTAGGACCTAGAAAGTACAAAGGTTCAAAAGGCTGTTGGTATGCATATCCAGACATGCTATGAGATTTACAAGATCATTGTATTTATAAATAAAGATATTTTATACAGGCGTAGAGATGTTGTGATGGAGCTATATGGAATGTTAGTTAGACCGCAGCTGGACATCCATGTATAATTCTGGTTGCCTCACTGTAGGAATGATTTGATTGCACTGAGGCGGTTACAGAGGAGATTCGCCAGGAGATTGATTGGGATGGAGCAATTCAGCTCTGAATACAAGCTGAATAAGTTCAGGTTATTTTTCCTAGGCAGAAAAGGTATCAGATTGAGGTGAATAAATTTAATGGGGGAAACACAGATTAGTTAGGAAAAACATTTCTACTTAATAAATTGCCAGAGACATAGATTTAAAGATTTTTTGAGAAGATTTTAAAGAAGAAATTTTCACCCAGTAGGTAGTGGGAACCTGAAAGTCTTTGAAAAAGTGGTAAGGTAGAAACCCTCGCAACACTTAACAAAGTCAGAAGTCACACATCAGGTTAAAAGTCAGACATTGTGAGTGAGGTGTGGACAGCTGAATAACAAGTGAAGAGATGATCTTTAATCCAATTAAATGAGGCAGAGAGATAATTATAAAAAAATTAGAAATAAAGTGGTTCCTGAAACAAACCAAACAGGTGGAATAACATCAGAGATATAATCTGAGATTGCAAAGTATAGAGCTGGATGAAAACAACAGGCCAAGCAGCATTAGAGGACCAGGAAAACTGACATTTCCGGTCTGGACCCTTCTTCAGAAATTCAGAAATAACATGATAACTGTAAGAATTGCCTCTTTTTAGGAATCACTTTATCCAAACCATCTGACATTTTTGTTTACCAGCAGAAACTTACTATTCAGCACACCACTCATGCCACTTGTATGATCTTTTGATCTCTTTGTCTGTTGATCTCACTGCCTCTAAATTCTGTGCATGTATGATTTCTTTACTTCACTTGACAAAGGGGCAGGGTTCAAAATGCTTGTGATTTCAAATAAATCTGTTGGACAATAATTTGGTTTCATGTGACTTGTGTTTATATCCACTCCAGTCCAATACCAGCACCTCCACAATATTTAACAACTATTTACCAGAGAATATAAGGCAATAGATAAAATGTCACAGAATGCCTTACAGTGTGTAAATAAACCATTCAGACTAACAAGTCCACAGTGACCCTATGAAGAGCATCATGTCCAGGCTCAAACCCCACCCAAGTCTGTAACTCTGCATTTCAACTTAACCTGTACATCCCTGGACACTATGGGCAAATTAGCATGCCTAATGGACCTCGCCTGCACATTTTTGGATGGTGGAAGGAAACCAGAGCATCTCGAAAAAACGCATGCAGACATGGGGAGGATGTGCAAATTCCACATAGACAGTTGCCCGAGGGTAGAATTGAACCCAGGTCCCTGACTCTGTGAGGTAGCCATGATAATCACTGAGCCACAGTCAGAAAATGAAATTAGAATAAAGACATGTTTAATGACCAGCATAGAACAATGGCTAAAGGGTATCCTTTCTCCAGATCACTAAAGCATAATGAGTTATAGGGTAGATACATAGAACATAGAACATAGAACATTACAGCACAGTACAGGCCCTTTGGCCCTCGATGTTGTGCTGACCTGTCATACAGATCTCAAGCCCATCTAACCTACAGTATTCCATGTACTTATCCAATGCTTACCATATGCTTATCCAATGACGACTTAAATGTACCTAAAGTTGGCGAATCTACTACCGTTGCAGGCAAAGCGTTCCATTCCCTTACTACTCTCTGAGTAAAGAAACAATCTGTCCTATATCTTTCACCCCTCAATTTAAAGCTATGCCCCCTTGTGCTTGCCATCACCATCCTAGGAAAAAGGCTCTCCCTATCCACCCTATCTAACCCTCTGATTATTTTCTATGTTTCAATTAAGTCACCTCTCAACCTTCTTCTCTCTAATGAAAACAGCCTCAAGTCCCTCAACCTTTCCTCGTAAGACCTTCCCTCCATATCAGGCAACATCCTAGTAAATCTCCTCTGCACCCTTTCCAAAGCTTCCACATCCTTCTTATAATGCGGTGACCAGAACTGTATGCAATACTCCAAGTGCGGCCGCGCCAGAGTTTTGTACAGCTTCACCATATCCTCTTGGTTCCGGAACTCGATCCCTCTATTAATAAAAGCTAAAACACTGTATGCCTTCTTAACAGCCCTGTCAACCTGGGTGGTAACTTTCAAGGATCTGTGTACATGGACCCCGAGATCTCTCTGCTCATCTACACCACCAAGAATCTTACCATTAGCCCTGTACTTTGCGTTCTGGTTACTCCTACCAAAGTGCATTACCTCACACTTGTCTGCACTAAACTCCATTTGCCACCTCTCAGCCCAGCTCTGCAGTTTATCTATGTCTCTCTGCAACCTACAACATCCTTCGTCACTATCCACAACTCCACCGACCTTAGTGTCGTCTGCAAATTTACTAACCCATCCTTCTACGCCCTCATCCAGGTCATTTATAAAAATGACAAACAGCAGTGGACCCAACACCGACCCTTGCGGTACACCACTAGTAACTGGTCTCCAGGATGAACATTTCCCATCAACTACCACCCTCTGTCTTCTTTCAGCAAACCAATTTCCGATCCAAACTGCTTTATCTCCCACAATTCCATTCCTCCGCATTTTGTACAATAGCCTACTGAACCTTATCGAACGCCTTGCTGAAATCCATATACACCACATCAACCGGTTTACTCTCATCTACCTGTTTGGTCACCTTCTCAAAGAACTCAATAAGGTTTGTGAGGCACGACCTTCCCTTCACAAAACCGTGCTGACTATCCCTAATCAATTTATTCTTTTCTAGGATTATAAATCCAATCCCTTTTAACCTTTTTCAACACTTTACCAACAACTGAGGTAAGGCTCACTGGTCTATAATTACCAGGGTTGTCTCTACTCCCCATCTTGAACAGGGGAACCACATTTGCTATCCTCCAGTCATCTGGCACTATTTCTGTAGACAATGACGAGTTAAAGACCAATGCCAAAGGCTCGGCAATCTCCTCCCTGGCTTCCCAGAGGATCCGAGGATAAATCCCATCCGGCCCAGGGGACATATCTATCTTCACCCTCTGTAGGATTTCTAATACCTCTTCCTTGTGAACCTCAATCCCACCTAGTCTAGTCGCCTGTATCTCAGTATTCTCCTCAACAACATTGTCATTTTCTGGAGTGAATAACTTTGAAAAATATTTATTTAGCGCTTCCCCTATCTCCTCTGTCTCCACACACAACTTACCACTACTATCCTTGATTGGGCCTAATCTTACTTTCGTACATGTTCGCACATGTTATTTTAAAAAAAACTTATCCCTTACTCTATGACTTATAAAACCTACAGCTAAAATAGAATAGAGATTTAGTATTGAACTAAACTTTTTTTAATATTATTCCCTATGCTGTTATTCTAATCTCTCATAAGATGAAACATCTTTTCAGTATCCAAACGTCTAAGCTGCCTCACTAACTTAGATATTTCAATAAGATGACATTACCTTGTACCCAATGGTTAGAACCACAAACTGCCCGAATTTTCCTTAACAGTAATCACTTCATTCCATAAAACAGCAATTACTAAAATTTAATTTTTAAAGTTTTCAGAAATGATCACTATATGTAATATTTCAACTACAGCTATTAATGCTTTACCATTGCTCACTATAGATGATAGAATAGAATAGATCATAGGATCCCTACAGTGTGGAAGCAGACCATTCAGCTCGTCTAATCCAAGCAAACCTTCTGAAGAGCATTTCTCCCAGAAGTACCCTCTATCCAAAACACAATGGTACAATTTAGCATGGCTAATCCATTCTAAACAGTACATCTTTGGTCTGTGGGAGGAAACCAGAGCATCTGGAGGAAACTCACATGGACATGGAGAGAATGTGCAAACTCCACACAGATAGTCACCAAAGGGTGGTATCAAGCCTGCTTCCCTGGCACTGAGAGGCAGCAATGCTAATTGGTAAGCCACTGTCCTGCGCTATGACTTACATTCATTTTCTATTCGTTGAATCATGAGTCATAAAATTCAGCACCATTTCATCCATCAAGTCAGCATTGACCTAGCTACACAAATCCCATTTTTAAATTTGGACCATAAACTTTGATCTCTGATCAAATCTTACCTCTCTGGTGGCTGATGGGGTTGGCTTAGTTCAGGACACCTGGTTGGCTTGTATGCGCTGGACAGAAGAGTTCGATTTCACTGTAAACTGAGATTAATTTTCCTCTTCAGAAGTTTCTCCAATCTTTTCCTTGCAAATGTTTCAAAATGCACTATTCTGTAAATTCCTGGAATATCTCCACCTAACTTTCTTGAAAAGTTGAAATGCATTCATTGTCCTCCAGTTTTCTGGCATTTACCCCTGACCTGTTAGGAATTAGAGTCCTTATAATTCTTTCTCTAGTGTCTTACTGCAGGCTGGAAAACATCTCATAATGAAATTGAATATTTATTTACTTTTAAGCCTGTGAAAATCTCCAATATCTCCTCACTCTCTTGGAACTAGAATGTGCGGTGGGAGAACTGTAAGAGAGATGGGAAAAATACATTATCGATAATGAAACTACCTCTGCTGTAATGAGAGAGGATCTCCTAGATAGCTCTTCAAAGACATCTGGGTATAGCATAGATACATAAGGGTGCAATGACTATTGGGATTATACTACAGGCCTCACAACAGTCAGAGGAAGATAGAAGAGTGGACATGTCAGGAAATCACAGACACAGGCGAGAACAATAGGGTTACAGTTAAACTTTGCTATATTAACTAAGATCACCTTACTATTGGAGGATTAGACAGCATGGAATTGTTAAAAGGTATTCACAGAGCCTTGAGTTGATAGGAGCTGGACGCATTGCCAACTGCCGATGAGCTGAGCATTGCCATCGACAACCTACCCACTGGGAAGGCGCCATAGTGGATAATATCTCACCAGAGGTCATCAAGTGTGCAAATGGTGTTCTACTTAGTCACCTGCTGGAACTACTGTGCCAGTGCTGGGAGGAGGGAATGGTGCTGCAAGATATGAGATGCTGGAACATTGTCACCCTCTATAAGAACAAAGGGAAAAGAAGCCACTGTAGCACCTAGGGTGGCATGGTGGCTCAGTAGTTGGCCTCACAGTGCCAGGGACCCGGGTTCAATTCCAGCCTCAGGTGACTGTCTGTGTGGAGTTGCATATTCTCCTCGTATCTGCATGGGTTTCCTCCCACAGTCCAAAGCTGTGCAGGCTAGGTGAATTGGCCATGTTAAATTGTCCATAGTGTTCAGGGGAGTGTGGGTTATAGGGGAATGGGTCTGGGTGGGATGCTTCAAGGGGGAGTTTGGACTTGTTGGGCCGATGGGCCTGTTTCCACACTGCAGAAAATCTAATCTAAAAATCTAAAAAAATCTAATCTAACTACAGAGGAATCTCGCTGCTGAGGATTGTTGGGAAGGCCTTTGCCAGCATGGTCCTGAACAGATTACAGAAAATCGCTGAAGGCTATTCCCCGAATCTCAGTGTGGTTTCAGGTCAGAATGCTCCACAATTGATATGATCTTCTCCCTCCGACAGCTACAAGAGAAATGCCGAGAGCAAAGACAACCAGTCTGCGTCGCTTTCATTGACCTCACGAAGGCATTCGACCTTGTGATCAGAGACAGCTTGTTCAAAATCCTCGCCAGGATTGGCTGTCCTCCAAGACTCCTCAGAATAGTCCAATCATTTCATGCGGATATGAAAGGCGTCATTCAATTTGATGGCTCTTCTTCGGAGGCTTTCAACATCTGCAGCGGTGTGAAGCAGGGCTGTGTGCTTGCCCCCAACCTGTTCGGCATCTTCTTCGCAGTCATGTTGAAACATGCATTTGGAACATCAACTGATGGTATCTACCCCCACATCAGATCAGACAGAAGGCTGTTCAGTCTGTCCCGGCTGAGGGCCAAATCCAAGGTTTGTGAAGTACTCATTAGAGACATGTTGTTTGCAGACAACGCAGCGTTGGCAGCACACTCTGAAGAGCAACTACAGTGCCTCATGGACAACCTCTCAAGACCCTGCCAGGAATTCAGCATGACCATTAGCCTGAAGAAGACCAGCGTGCTGGGTCAAGGCTTTGAGCACCCCCCTGTCATCACCATCAACAACTACGAGCTGGAGGTAGTCCACGAATTCACATACCTCGGCTCCACCATCACAGACAGCCTCTCCCCTGGACTCCAAGATCAACAGGCGGATTGGACGAGCAGCCTCCACATTCATCAGGCTGACCAAGAGAGTCTGGGAGAACAAAAAACTGACTACGAACACCAAGATTGCAGTCTACGGGGCGTGTGACCTCAGCACACTGCTTTATGGCAGCGAAACCTGGAGACTCTAACCCAGACAAGAGCAGCGTCTCAATGCTTTCCACTTTCACAGCCTGAGATGCACTTTGGACATCAAGTGGACTGACGCAGTCAAAAACACTGAAGTCCTCTCCCGTGCCCAGGTACCCAGCCTCTTCACCCTCCTCCAACGACGCCGCCTCCACTGGTTGGGTCATGTACGTCATATACCGGATGGGAGGAAAGATGTGCTGTACGGGGAATTGGCCATCGGCAAAAGAGCACGAGGACGACCTCATCTTCATTTCAAGGGCGTCAGCAAAAGGGACATGAAGTCAATGGACCTGGACGTTGAGAGATGGGAAGATGTCACAAATGATCGCTCATGCTGGAGATGGGAGCTATGCAGAGGGCTGGAGCGAGGAGAGAAGAAACTGAGGCTTGCTGCTGAGGAAAAGCATGCTCCTAGAAAGAAAACAACACGGCAACACTGGAGGAGAGTGTCTTCAAATGCAGGCATTCCAACCAAGACTGTCACTCCTGCGTTGGCCTGTACAGCCACAACAGACGATGTACTATCGTGGACTACCACCAGCAGCTGAATCAAATCTCTTCAGGCACAGATCCACGGTCTCTCAAGACTGATGGATGCCACAATACAACAACAGGCAGTGCTAGTTCAAATCCTAGGGTTTGAAGCCAGCCAAATGTTTGAACTTTCAGCAGGTAAATATTTTAGGGATAATGGCAGTAATTTTCTGAATTACAGTCATTATGGAAAGTGAAAAGAATAGTGTGGAAGTTAATTGACTAAACTGGGGGCAGACCAAATTCACTATCATCAGACAGAATTTGGCAAACAGACTGGGAGCTGTTACTTGCAGATAAGTTTGTGTTTGGAAAATGCAGTTACCGTGCAATGGGCAGCACAGTGGCTCAGTGGTTAGCACTGCAGCCTCACAGCGCCAGGGACCCGGATTCGATTCCAGCCTCGGGTAACTGTCTGTGTGGAGTTTGCATGTTCTCCCCGTGTCTGTGTGGGTTTCCTCCGGATGCTCTGGTTTCCTCCCACAGTCCAAAGATGTGCAGGGTAGGTGGATTGGCCATGCTAAATTGCCTGTAGTGTTCAGGGGTGTGTGGGTTATAGGGGGATGGATCTGGGTGGGATGCTTCAAGGGGTGGTGTGGACTTGTTGGGCCAAAGGGCCTGTTTCCACACTGTAGGGAATCTAATCTAATCTAAAAGAGTGAGCGTCAAAGGCAGCAAGTTTTAGGGAATGCTGGATGTTCAGGGATATTAAGAGTTGGTAAAGGAAAAGAAGGAAACATATGCCACATATTGAGAATTAAAAGCAGGGGAGACCCTTCAAGAATGTAGAGAATGAAGGGATTTATTTAAAAAAATTTAGGATGACAAAGAGGGACCATAAAGTTTCTTTGACAGATAGGATTAAGAAAATATCCCAGCCATTTCATATGTATATTGAGATCAAGAGGATTACCAGGGGAAGACTAGGTGAGTTCTTAAATGAATGTTTCTCATTTCTATTCACAGAGGAGAAAGACATTCCAGCTGGACTGGTGATGTTTTAGACCATGTTAAGATTAGTAAGGAAATCTATACATGTTTTAACAGACATAATGTCGCCTAAATCACCATGGTCTGATGTGATGTATGACAGGCTATTATGCGAAGCAAGTAGAGATACTTTACTAGCCTCATGTTGTGTCAAACAGGCTACTAATGTGGTTCCTTTGTTTAAGAAGGGCAGCCTGGCTGGGTATTGATTAGACACCTGTTAGGCTGATGTCAACAGTAGGGAAGTGATTGGAAAAAAACTCTGAAGGACAGGATTTATTAACATTAATTTATTAACATTTATTATTAAAGCTGTGTTGATCAAGGATAGTGAACATGGATTTGTTACAGGGAGATCCTGTCTGACTAATTCAAAAGATGACTAAATACATTCATGAGATCAGTGCAGTTGATGTGATTTACAAGAATCTCAGTAAGGCTTTTGACAAGTGCCCATATGGACCTTTTGGAAGGTTGGTCAGAAGGGTTCAACCAGGGATTTGAGTCAGGTTGGCATACGGCATTCAAAATTGGCTTATGAGTAGGAGGCAAAAGATGATTTTGGAGGTTTTTGTGATTACAAGCTTGTGACCAGCATAGTTTGTCGTGAAAATTAACATCTTGGAGGGGCCAAACAGTCTTTCACTTGGTGGGGAAATTTCTATCAATGTGTAACACTGGGGTACAAAAAGGGTGTCGTCATAATGGGCCTATAGTAGTGATGGAGAGAAATTTGTCCCTACATACCACTTGAGACAAAATTAACGAGAACAGGCTTGGTCACTGCATCATGCTGGCATATAGTATTATTTGGGTGCGACATGCCTTTTTTTAAGGCCAGGGTCTTTATTGGAGGAGACAGACCTGATTTTGTATATAAGGAGGTTACAGAGCTGCTGCAGAGAAGTCTGACACTATATAACTCATGGATGCAAGACCTGTAGGTGCACACCACAGGAATGTATTATTAGTAGGCATTGGTCTGTGTCTCTGTAACGCTATGGTACATTACAGATAGGGTCAGGCTCCCTCTGTATATCATTAGGCTACCATACTTGTGGGGACAGGTCTTTCAATGTACTGTTGGCTCCTATCTCTCTCCATGAGTTTGGTAAAGGTCAGGGAGTTGTGATCACTATCACTGAAATGCTCTCCCACAAAGAGATCTGACTCTGGCCTGGTTCCTTGCCAAGCACCAAATCCAATATGACTTCTCCTCTGGTTGGCTTGTCTACATATTGAGTCAGAAATCCTCCTGGTCACATGTGATAAAATCTGCTCCATCTGAATGGTTGGGACTGGATCTCAGACCTGAGATTCAAATTCATTTCAGGGGCTTTCCAGCACAGATGTGTAGAAAGTGAAAGCCTTACTGGTGTGTCTGATCCTGATAGAGACTAAGAACTGTCACTACCAGGAACCAGATGGCACCTGGGTGGGCTTAGACATTGGTGCAACACATCAGCTTGAAAGTGGGCCATCTCAAAGTCCAATTAGACTGAAGATCTGAGGTTGGCAGAGCCCATTGGTGATCGACAGACCTCACATGTGTGCTTGCATGAGTAACAATGAAACACTTTCCCAAAGTAAAATATAGGTTAACCAAACATCTAAAAGTCACTTACTCACTCTGTAAATAAATGTTTAACTAGTAAACAAGGATGACCATTTAAGACTGCATAAAGACCCTGGCCTTAAAAAAAGGCATGTCTCACCCAATATGAACTGTAAAACAAGGATGACCATTTAAGACTGCAGAGCAGAACAAAAATGGGAATTTGAATTGCCATCACTGTTCATGAACTCTAATTATTTCATCACATGCAGTTCTCTAAAGCCTTAAGATTAATCAATTGCTAATGGTTAACAGAGGAGTTAAAGTAGAACACAAACTCACAGAAATGTGGGGAGGAGAACTTTTGGTTTGATTTGATTTATTATAGCCACGTGTGCTGAGGGACAGTGAAAAGTGACATCTTACATGCTTCATCGAAAGATCGTACTATACAAGTGGATTAGGCTAACAGAATAGAGTGCAGGAAACACTGTTACAGCTGCCAAGAAGATGCAGAAAGAGATCAATATTAACACTAAAGAGGACCATTCAAGTATCTAAAAAAGCAGGGAAGAAACAGTTCTTTTGATTTGATTTATTATTGTCACATGCATCTAAGTACAGTGAAAAGCTTTGTTTTGTATGCAGTGCAGATAATCATACATTACAAAGCGCAATAGGGTAACAGAATAAAGTGACGAGTACAATTGTAGGGCTGCAGAGAAAGTGCACAAAATGCAAGATGAACATTAAATTTAACATTTGAAATGTCCATTCAGATATCTAATAACAACAGGAACGAAGCTATGAGAGCTGTCCATACCCTCCAGGCAGTTTCTATTATTCCAACTTGTAAAAAAAAACCAAAGACCTCACAGCCTGTTTACTTCACAGGCATTCCAATGAGACAGCTCTTCACCTCTGGCTTAAAGCATCTGTATTGAAAAAAAGACAAAATAATCTCTTCATGCCACAGCATCATCATACCCTGTTAAAAAAAAAGCAATATACAAATATGGCAGCCTTTTTAAAAACCCTTAGCCTTAATCCATTAACACACCATAATGCATATACATTACATTGACTCAAAGTAGGCAAAGATTAACTACCAAAGCCTGTTTCAGTCTGTTTATTCCTGCCAACAACCACCTCTGTCTTTCTTCGTCATTCATGACAACCCATCAACAATTATATTCTCTCGACCTGCCACGTGGAAAATTTTCAAATTGAATGGCTGCAATAATAAGCTCCATTTCAACAGTCTGGAGCTTTTGTCCTCAACTTTATCCTGAAGCTTTAATGGTTATTGTCAGGAAATACAATTGTCACAGAGACAATTATTTTCAATATAAATGTTGAAATGTTGTAATGCCAACATCCAGCTGAAGGTTCCCTGTGAAATCTCAGAATAATTTCATTCAAGATCATTGAATTTTCTAAAATATACTCAATAGGTCTTCCGAAACTTTTATCATATTTTTGTATCAGTACAGCATCGACACCCACAATACTCAAATTGATAGCCACATTGAATGGCTTTGCATAATGAGTTGTGACTAACACTGGAGATGCAGTTAAGACAGCTTTCAGGCTGTCAACTGCCTTCTGATAGTTCGCTGTCCACTGAAACTTTCTGCACTCCTTTCGTAAATCAGTCAGTGAAGCAACCACACTGCTAAAATTTGGTAGAAACTTCTGATAAAAATCATTCAGTCCCAAGAATCATAGTGCTGCCTTTTCATTCATGGTGTGGGAACCTCCCTGAAACATTTGTGGAACTATCTGCCCATGTCCAATCATGTGGCCCAGGACCAGGACCTGGGCTTTTGCAAACTCATTCAATGCTAGGTTTATCACAAATGGCCATCCTGGGCCTCCTGCAGTGCCACAACGATGTCACCCAAAGGTTGCATGAACAGCAACTCATATTCCGCTTGGGAACCCTGCAGCCCAATGGTATCAATGTGGACTTCACAAGCTTCAAAATCTCCCCTCTCCTGACCATTTCCAAAAACCAGCCCAGTTTGTCCCCGACTCTCTAACCTGTCCTTCCTCCCACCTATCCTATTCTCCCACCTCAAGCCCCACCCCATCTCCTACCTACCAGCCTCATCCTGCCTCCTTGACCCGTCCGGCCTCCCTGGACCGACCTATCCCCTCCCTAACTCTCCACCTACACTCACTTTTACTGGATCTACTCCCACCTCTTTGACCTGTGTGTCTCCTCTCCACCTATTTTCTCCTTTATCCATCGTCTGTCCACCTCCCCCCTCTCCCTATTTATTTCAGTATCCCCTTCCCTGCCCCCAATTCTGAAGAAGGGTCTAAGCTCAAAATGTCAGCCTTCCTGCTCCTCTGATGCTGCTTGGCCTGCTGTGTTCATCCATCTCTGCACCTTGTTATCACAAAACCTGCCTTCTGAAGTCAAACAAAGAATTTTGATAGATGCTGTAAAGGCTCCTTCCACGTTTGACTAAAATCACCAGCTCAAGGATGTGCAATTGATTAGTTGAGAAATGACTTCATTGGTTCATTTTTTAAATGTGACTGGTGCATTTTTCGTAACAAATGGCATGGCTTTGAATTGTTACAGACTATTTAGTGTCAGGACGGTCAAAATCATCTTCACTCTTTCAGATAAATGTCTCTGACAGTATTCTCTGAGCAAGACCAATTTATTTCAACATCATGTGTAATTATTTTTGTGTTTCCCAAAGATCTCCACATAAGATTACATTTCAGTTCACGAGAAGCAACCTCCTATTAATGTCCTTCCCTATTAAAAAACATACTCACTTGGCATATTCTGTGAGATATCTTTCTATCTGGTGCTCTTATCAAATAATTTACATCACTCATTCTCATTTCAATTTAATAAGACTCATTAAAAATTGCTTTAAGATGTGCACTTATCTCTGGAAGTAGTACTAGAATGTTTGTCCACTATCAAAATTGTTAATATTTGATTTCCTGTCTGCTTCCTGTTTCATCATGCACTGCCTAAATGCAGTCTAGCCAACTGATCTACCTTATTTAATCTTTCCCTAAAATTTGACACAGAGTCCAATCAGGTTGTTTCTGAACTCTGACTCACCGATTTCTCCTTCATTAGTTTCAGTGGTCCTCTCAACCCATGCCCAAAAACTAATCCAATTGGACTGGATTTGCTCGATTAGTTTGATGTAATCCTAATTGCAATAAAAGGACTAATGGAATTCCTTTATCCCAAACCTCTGGATAGTCTTGCCTATAAGCCATCAACATGGTCTTTAAAGTTTGATGCTACCATTCCAATGTTCCCTGCGATTCTGGATGTTTTGCAATTACATTTGTTTTATTCCCATGCTACCTATAACTTCCTTAAATAATTTTAAGGTAAAACTTGTCCCTTGATCTGATTGCATCTCCATGGATAACCGAGATCTAGCCAAAAAAGGAGTAACTCTTCTATGATTCTTTTACCTGTGATACTGCTGAATGGAATGACCTCTGAAAATCTTGTGACCACATTGATTATGGTAAACAAACAGTCATTCCACTTTTTGTTTTAGGTAGGAGCCCTCCAACTCAATTCCGATCCATGTAAGTGGTTGCCAGAATGGGGATGGAGGATGCTGGTTTTATGAGCACTTGGGGTTTTACAATTACCTGACACATGATATGTCTGGCAAAATTTGACACCATCCTTACACGGTCCAGGACAGTAAAAACATTTTTGTGCATTTCAGCTTCATAGAACATAGAACATACATAGAACATTACAGCACAGTACAGGCCCTTCGGCCCTTGATGTTGTGCCGACCTGTCATACCGATCTCAAGCCCATCTAACCTACACTATTCCATGTACGTCCATATGCTTATCCAATGACGACTTAAATGTACCTAAAGTTGGCAAATCTACTACTGTTGCAGGGAAAGCGTTCCATTCCCTTACTACTCTGAGTAAAGAAACTACCTCTGACATCTGTCCTATATCTTTTACCCCTCAATTTAAAGCTATGCCCCCTCGTGCTCGCCGTCACCATCCTAGGAAAAAGGCTCTCCCTATCCACCCTATCTAACCCTCTGATTATTTTATATGTTTCTTTATGTTTTTTTATAAGTCACCTCTCAGCCTTCTTCTCTCTAATGAAAACAGCCTCAAGTCCCTCAGCCTTTCCTCGTAAGACCTCCCTTCCATACCAGGCAACATACTAGTAAATCTCCTCTGCACCCTTTCCAAAGCTTCCACATCCTTCTTATAATGCGGTGACCAGAACTGTACGCAATACTCCAAGTGCAGCCACACCAGAGTTTTGTACAGCTTCACCATAACCTCTTGGTTCCGGAACTCGATCCCTCTATTAATAAAAGCTAAAACACTGTATGCCTTCTTAACAGCCCTGTCAACCTGGGTGGCAACTTTCAAGGATCTGTGTACATGGACACCGAGATCTCTCTGCTCATCTATACTACTAAGAATCTTACCATTAGCCCAGTACTTTGCCTTCCGGTTACTCCTACCAAAGTGCATCACCTCACATTTCAGTTTCCTTCCTCCCAAAAGATCTCCTTCTGGTTAGTCATGTGCTCCTCACAAAACCTCCTTTTTATAACACATAAACACCTGCCCATTTCTCATCCCAAAAAAATGTGATGGCCTCCAATTCCTCATCAACACGTCATTTTTACGGTAACAACATTCTGGAATTCTTTTTCTGAGTATTTTTTTTTGATGCAGTTGCTTCAGTTTCTCAAGTTTCTGTTGTCAGTCAGTTAATTTCTCTGAACTAAAAGATAATGACTTTGTCCTCTTCCTGTTCCTGTTTACTTTCTTCAATCATTTGATCACACTTGGTCCCTGACAACCAAACTTCAATTTCCTTGACTTTACCCTTTTATTTCTCCTCCTGCCTCAACCCATAACGTTGTCACATTGTTCCCACATCGTCAGGCAAAATCCCAGGATAGCCTACATGTAATACCTGAGTTGCTTAATGTTCCACTGGCTTTTCAACTGCAATAGGCATCACTCTCACCTGCGATCCAGCTACATCATCACCACGGACAATTGTACTCCTGAAACTGAGAGCTTCTCTCGTGCTCCTACCAACACCTCTCCATTTTTCACTGGACTCCCCCAACTCACTTTCTGTAATGGAACACTTCTTGTCTCACCAAGCATTCCATATATTGCCAAGTTTTCTTTTTCTGGCAATATTTCTTCTGAATTACATATCTCCTCGTCTCTCACCATCAAAGATTGACATGCTCCCATACCTTTAAAAGTTTTGTTTCCTTTACTTGCTCCTCCTGGCGTAGACAAGTAAACCTTCCCTCACAAGTATATTGTTTAAGGAGCTCTGGCACTTCCATCTCAAACAATCCCTGACCAGGTTGTACATCCTGTTGCGGCTTTTTATCTTTCTTTTACTGCTTCCACAAAACCCACTGGCTTATATTGTTATCCAACATCTGTCTTCCCAGTGCTTTTTTCCAAACTGCAATGAAACCTTTGAAGAACAGGTGTGCATGCTGCAATGGATAGAGAAAGAGGAAGCTGATGTGCTGAAAATTTTGTCAAACATTAAGATTGACAAGTCGCCAGGCCCAGACCAGATTTGTCCTCGGCTGCTTTGGGAAACGAGAAATGCAATTGCTTCGTCACTCACAAAAATCTTTGCATCCTCGCTCTCCACTGGAGTCGTACCTGAGGACTGGAGAGAGGCAAGTGTAATTTCTCTCTTCATGAAAGGTAATAGGGAAATCCCCAGCAATTACACACCAGTAAGTCTCACGTCTGTCATCTGCAAGGTGTTAGAAAGGATTCTGAGGGATAGGATTTATGACCATCTGGAAGAGCATGGCTTGATTAAATGCAGTCAACACAGCTTTGTGAGGGGCAGGCATGCCTCACAAACCTTATCGAGTTCTTTGAGGATGTGACTAGAAAAGTTGATGAGGGTCGAGCTGTGGATGTGGTGTATATGGACTTCAGCAAGGCATTTGATAAGGTTGCCCATGGTAGGCTCATTCAGAAGGTCAGGAGGAATGGGATACAGGGGAACTTAGCTGCCTGGATACAGAATTGGCTGGCCAACAGAAGACAGTGAATGGTAGTAGAAGGAAAATATTCTGCCTGGAAGTCAGTGGTGAGTGGGGTTCCACAGGGCTCTGTCCTTGTGCTTCTCTAGGTTATAATTTTTATTAATGACTTGGATGAGGGGATTGAAGGATGGGTCAGCTAGTTTGCAGATGACACGAAGGTTGGAGGTGTCATTGACAGTGTAGAGGGCTGTTGTAGGCTGCAGTGGGACATTGACAGGATGCAGAGATGGGATGAGAAGTGGCAGATGGACTTCAACCTGGATAAATGCGAGGTGATGCATTTTGGAAGGTCGAATTTGAAAGCTGAGTACAGGATTAAGGATAGGATTCTTGGCAGTGTGGAGGAACAGAGGGATCTTGGTGTACAGATACATAGATCCCTTAAAATGGCCACCCTAGTGGACAGGGTTGTTAAGAAAGCATATGGTGTTTTGGCTTTCATTAACAGGTGGATTGAGTTTAAGAGTCGTGAGATCTTGTTGCAGCTCTATAAAACTTTGGTTAGACCGCAATTGGAATACTGCGTCCAGTTCTGGTCGCCCTATTATAGGAAAAATGTGGATGCTTTGGAGAGGGTTCAGAGGAGGTTTACCAGGATGCTGCCTGGACTGGAGGGCTTATCTGATGAAGAGAGGTTGACTGAGCTCGGATTTTTTTCATTGGAGAAAAGAAGGAGGAGAGGGGACCTAATTGAGGTATACAAGATAATGAGAGGCATAGATAGAGTTGCTAGCCAGAGACTATTTCCCAGGGCAGAAATGGCTAGCACGAGGGGTCATAGTTTTAAGCTGGTTGGAGGAAAGTATAGAGGGGATGTCAGAGACGGGTTCTTTACACAGAGAGTTGTGAGAGCATGGAATGCGTTGCCAGCAGCAGTTGTGGAAGCAAGGTCATTGGGGACATTTAAGAGACTGCTGGACATGTATATGGTCACAGAAATTTGAGGGTGCATACATGAGGATCAATGGTCGGCACAATATCGTGGGCTGAAGGGCCTGTTCTGTGCTGTACTGTTCTATGTTCTATGCTAACACTGCGAATCCATGTGCCCTACTTTATTGCAGTGAAAACACCTGAACTTTTAATAAACGTGGTGCTGGGAAAGCACAGTGGGTCAGAGAGCACCCGAGGAGCAGTAAAGTTAATCCTGCAATCCTTTGTCAGAGTAGGGGGAGGGTGAGGGGAGCTCAGAAATAAATAGGGAACAGGGCTGGAGTGAGGGTAGGTGGGACGGAGATAGGTGGATGCATGTATGGGGTTGTGCTCGTTGGTCAGTGGAAAGGGAGGGTCTGATAGATGAGTCGGAAGATGGACAGGTTGGGGGTGGAGAGATGTTAAACTGGAGAAATAAATATTCAGGCCATTGGGCTGTAAGTTCCCAAGGTTAAATATGAGGTGTTGTTCCATCAATTCGCTTTCCCTCACTCTGGCAGTGGAAAATGCCAAGAATAGACATGACACTAGGGGAGTAGGAGGGAAAGTTCAAATTAATGGAAACTGGAAAGGTGGGTTGTTTGTGCATGCAGAATGCACATGCTCCAGGAACTGACCCGTGAATCTGTCTTTGCTCTCCTGGATATCGAGGAAACCAAATTGAGAGCAACAAGGAGAGTAAATGAAGTTGGAGGTAAATTTCAGCCAATTTGGAAGGACTGTTTGAAGCCTTGAACGGAGGTGAAGGGGAGGTACTGCAACTTGTGTTTGCTGGGAAAGGTAGCAGGTGTGGTAGAGGGGTTGGTGGGGAATGTAGAGCTGACAAGGGAGTCGCACAATGAATGGTCGCTACAGAAAGCGGACAGGGGTGAGAATAGAAACAGTTTTTGCAGGTGTGTTCTGATTGTAGGTGGCGGAAATGCTGAAGGATGATACATTGTATTCGGAGCTTGGAGGGGTGGTACGTGAGAGCTAACAGGAATCAATCCTTATTGCTACTGGGGAGGGGGGGGGAAGTAGGTTTGGGCAGGAGGCTATCTGAGCAATCCCTGGAGAAGAACGCCTCATCCTGGGAGCAGATGTGGTGGAGGTGGAGGGGTTGTGAGAATGGGATCGAATTTTTGCAGCAGGGTAGGTGAGAGGAGGTGGAGTGTAGGTAGTTGTGGGATTCAGTGGGTTTGAAGTGAATGTCAGTGGTGAGTCAGTTTCCAGAGATGGAGATGGAGATTTCTATGAAGCAGAGGGAGGTATCAGGGATGGTCCAAGTGAATTTGATGGCAAGGTGGAAGATTTTGGCGAAATCGATGAACTGCTCAAGTTCTTTGTGGGACCACAAGGCAGCATTGATACAGTCAGCAATGGAACGCAGAAAGAGCTGAGGGATGATGCCAGTGTGGTTGTCAAAGAGGGACTGTCCCACAAATCCGACAAAAAGGCAGGTGTAACTCAGGCCCATATAGGTGCCCACAGCCACCACTTTTGTTTGTGCGAAGTGGGAGCACTGAAAGGAAAACTTGTTGATAGTGAGGATCAGTTCTCCCAAGTGAATCAGTGTCATCAGTGGGAGACTGGATGGGCCTCTCTCACTCCTATCAAGAATCATCTTTGCTATCCTTTCCTCTACATCTCTGGAACTATTGGGAGGCCTATAGAAAACTCCCAAAAGGGTGACCTCTCCTTTCCTGTTTCTAACCTCAGCCCATACTACCTCAGTAGACGAGTCCCCAAACATCCTTTCTGCAACTGTAATACTGTTCTTGACTAACAATGCCACACCTCCGCCCCTTTTACCATCTTCTCTGCTCTTACTGAAACATCTAAATCCCGGAACCTGCAACAACCATTCCTGTCCCTGCTCTATCCGTGTCTCTGAAATGGCCACAACATCAAAGTCCCAGGTACTAACCCATGCTACAAGTTCACCCACCTTATTCTGGACGCTCCTGGCATTGAAGTAGACACACTTCAAATCAACTTCTTGCTTGCCAGTGCCATCTTGGATCACTGAAACTTTATTTTGGATCACCCTATTCTCAACCTTTTCTATACTTGAACTTCATTTTGGTGCCCATCCCCCTGCTGAGTTAGTTTAAACCCACCCGAACAGCCTTAGCAAATTCCCCCCCCCCGAGATATCGGTACCCCTCTGGTTCAGGTAAAGACCATCTTGCTTGTAGAGGTCCCATCTAGCCCAGAAAGAGCCCCAATTATCCAAGAATCCAAAACCCTCCCTCCTGCACCATCCCTGTAGCCACGTGTTCAACTCCTCTCTCTCCCTATTCCTCGCCTCACTAGCACATGGCACGGGCAACAAACCAGAGACAACAACTCTGTTCGTCCTAGCTCTCAGCTTCCATCCTAGCTCCCTGAATTTCTGCCTTAAATCCCCATCTCTCTTCCTACCTATGTTGTAGCTGCCAATGTGGACCACGACTTGGGGCTGCTCCCTCTCCCCCTTAAGGATCCCAAAAACATGATCAGAGACATCATGCACCCTGGCACCTGGGAGGCAACACACCAACCGTGAGTCTCTCTCGTCCCCACAGAACCTCCTATCTGTCCCCCTAACTATGGTGTCCCCAATGATTAATGCTCTGCTCCTCTTCCCCCTTCCCTTCTGAGCAGCAGAGACAGACTCTGTGCCAGAGACCTGTGCCCCTCTGCTTTCCTCTGGTAAGTCCCCCCCACTAGCAGTATCCAAAACGGTATACTTATTGTTGAGGGGAATGGCCATAGGGGATCCCTGCTCTGCCTGCCGGTTCCCTTTCCGGCCCCTGACTGTAACCCATCTGCCTTTTTCTTGTACCTGAGGAGTGACTACCTCCCTGGAACTCCTCCCAATAACCCCCTCTGCCTCCCAAATGATCCGAAGTTCACCCAGCTCCAGCTCCAGTTCCCTAACGCGGTTTTCAAGGAGCTGGAGTTGGGTGCACATCCCGCAGATGTAGACAGCAGGGACACTAGTGGTGAGCCTTAGCTCCCACATTCTGCAGGAGGAACATTCAACTGCCCTGACCTCCGTTCCCATTATGATGTAAGTGACCTTTTTCTCTGCTGCAGAGCTCTCTGATGTGCTGAGCCGAAGTAGATTATATAGGATTAATGAGAGTTGTTTGACATTCCAGATTAATTTCCTGATGTTAAATATCACCAGACATCCATAATAACATTTACAGCAGTAATTTACCGTACTGGTTACTCTTCTGGTGATGTTATTAATACATCATGTTTCACCCTAAAATCACCCGGAACTGTAACTGCTAATTTTCACTTCTGCTTTCTTCACAATGCATGATATTTCACTGGACAAATTCAGTTCGGTTTTGCACAATAAAAATACTGGATTCAATGAGGTAAACAGAATCTCTGTCAAATGATTGTATCTGATATCAGATTCAAACAACACTAACTGTGTCACTGGAGTGGGGGGTGGGAGTTGTCTTTCGTACAGTAGACACTTAGCCTGTTATGTAGTACCTTCACTGAGGAGCATCATACCAGTAACTAACAGAGATCCTTCAGTTTCAGTGACGAAAAGCGAGTGAGAAAGAGGGAGAAGAAGTGAGAGAGGGAGAGAGGGTATGCGATCTGGGAACAGTGGGTTAGAAGTTGCAAACATGATTGACAATGCGAACAGAATCGCTTGGAATGTATCCTCAAGTGTTGGGAATTTCGGAGCAGTTCCGGAGCAGCGGAATGTTACAACTGTTAGTAAGGGATTCTCCTGGGAGATCCATTTCCTCATTGTGAATTCTGATATACTGTCATTAGCATCACGGATCTATCAGACACTTTGGATTGTAAAATACATTCATTATCCACACATGCTATTGCCGGTGTGCCTGGTAAGTTTCCTCAACTGTTATTTGATCTGTAATCTCTATTTGCAACACTTTCTTAACTTTACTGCTATCGATATTCCTAGACATTATCTACACAGAGTTGAGAATGATTATTCTTTGCATTGCTCTTCTACCCACTGACGGTCTCCGTCTTTCTCTGGTTCATTTGATAATTCTCAAAACCAAACTCTTTGCTATGCTCATCACGTTGCACTCGACCAATGTACTTCTTGTCTCCATTTTGGTCAGTTTTCATCGATTTTGCTCTGAAATCACGTTCTAAATTGTCAGAAAGCCTAATAACTATCCGAGGCTGAGACACAAATGTCTCAGTCCTGGTAACCCCTTTCCCCAGAACTGAGAAACGACCCTCAGCAGCAATCCTATCTCACATGCTTCTCCTCATTGGAGAAATGATACAGCATGGATCTGAAGTTCCCATCTGTCTGTCTCTGTGTGTCTCTCAATTTTACACAGAGCCATTGAAGTTTACAGCAAAGATATCATGCTTCCTTGAGGTTTTCAGCTATTCAGTTTAAGTTCCAAATACTTGTTGCGCAGGATATATATATATTTTGATTAAGCAAATGCCGTTATTAATTATCCCACGTGAGTTTGTAAAATGCTCAAATTCGTCTCTGTATCCAAGAATTCTGCAATCTCTCACAAATTAGATAACATTTAAGTTTGTTCTTTCTGCCAAAATGGCCAATTTCACATTTGTCTCCTCATTTTAATGCATTTTCCAAATCTTTGCCCATACTCTCGAAAGTCTGAGATAATTAATACTGATACATCACGATTTAACTCGGCATGTGCTTTATGGCTGGGATGAAGACTTTTCGGACACGGGCACTTATCAGAAAACAGATCCAATAGTTTATTCAGTACGGCTTATCTGGTAGTTGGAATTTTCATGAATTCCACGGATCCTTCCATTCTTGATCCCCGCATATTTTAGCAGATGCTGTAGACCTGCTCAGCTTTTCCAGCAATCAATGTTTTTGTTTCTGCTATATCACATTGACAGTTCTTTTGGCCTTTACTTCTATTTTCAGTCTTTTTCATTTTCTCTCTTCTGTTTAGATCTGTCATGCAAAGAATAATGAACTCTTTGGACATAATTCAGGAAGAAGTTTCAAAGATAGCCAGCAAACAATTCCCAACCACACATACAATTCACAGCAGGGAAAAATAGATTAACCAAAAGTGATATGTAGCCCAGTACCCACATGTTATGCCATCCAAATGTTAAGTTCCTAATTGATTTCATTAATAGCAAGTTCTGCTTTGAACAGCAAAGCTTATTATTGGTAAACCAATTTAATAATTGTAGCATTTTACTTGGAACAAGGAAACACATTTGGAAATCTTCTCCAATGCCTAAACAAACCTATACATTTCTGGAAGCTTGATAGTTTATGATTCTGCTCACCTTTCCTTTCTTGCAGTCAACCTTGTGGTGATTCATATTCTTTCTCAGGGGAAGTGTGGTCTCTGCTAATGCATCACTTGCTACCTAACAGCCATGGCAGCAGCAGGTCGACTTGCTATTATTGATCTGATACTTAGACATTTTCCAATTACTTATCAGGAGCATTTTTATTTCCTTTGCTCCACACCTGTATGCAATGTGCATGCCATCCTGCTTCACACAGTAACAGGCTGTTCTGTGTGGTTCACTGTTGCTTTCAGCTTTGATAGATTTGTAGCTACTTTGTGTCTGAAGCTTAAATGCCAATATTGCAATGAGAAGACTCAGGTTATTGTTCTGGGAAGATTGATAATAGAAAGCTTTGTAAAGAATATTTTATGATATTTTATGATAACTGATAGATATTTGCTTGGGCACAGCCCCTGGTTTTGTGCTTTGCTGTCACAAACATGGATTGTCATTGAGACTATTCACTACATTTTGAATCCGTGCATCCCATTTCTTCTTGTCCTGCTTTGACTGTCAGACATATTTTAATGGCCAGTTGACCCCTCAGGAGACTCCAAACTCGTAGCAGCAAAGAGAATTCCAGAGACCCAGAGATTGAGAACTGGAGGAAATCCATAATTTTACTCTTTGTTATCTCTGGGAATTTCATCCTGTCATGGGCCATGCTATTAGAACAAAGAAAATTACAGCACAGGAACAGGCCATCAGCCCTTCAAGCCTGTGCCCATCGAGATCCTCTGTCTAAGCCTGTCATCTATTTTCTAACGGTCTATATCCATTTGCTCCCTGCCCATCCATGTACCTGCGCAGATACATCTTAAAAGATGCTATCGTGTCTGCGTCTACCACCTCCACTGGCCACGTGTTCCAGGCACCCACCACCCTCTGCGTAAAGAACTTTCCACACATATCTCCCATAAAATTTCCTCCTCTCACTTTGAACTCATGATCCTTCGTAACTGAGTCCCCCATTCTGGGAAAACGCTTCTTGCGTTTTCAATTGTCTATATGCCTCATGATTTTATACACCTCAATCAGGTCCCCCCTCAATCTCCATCTTTCTAATGAAAATAATCCCATTCTACTCAACCTCTCTTCATAGCTACCACCGTCCATACCAGGCAACGTCCTGGTGAACCTCCTCTGAACCCTCTCCAAAGCATCCACATCCTTTTGGTAATGTGGCAACCAGAACTGTACGCAGCACTTTAAATGTAACCGAACCAAAGTCTTATACAACTGTAACGTGACCTGCCAATTCTTGTACTCAATACCCCATCCAATGAAGGAAAGCATGCCATATGCCTTCTTGACCACTCTATTGACCTGCTTTGCCACCTTCAAGGAACAATGGATGTGAGCACCCAGATATTTCTGTACATCAATTTTCTCCAGGACTTTTCCATTTACTGTATGGTTTGCTCTTGAATTAGATCTTCCAAAATGCATCACCTCACATTTGCCCGGATTGAACTCCATCTGCTATTTATCTGCCCAACTCTCCAATTTATCTATAATTCTGCTGTAATCTCTGACAGTCCCCTACACTATCTGCTACTCCACCAATCTTAGTGTCATCTGCAAACTTGCTGATCAGACCACCTACACCTTCCTCCAAATCATTTACATATATCACAAACAACAGTGGTCCCAGCACAGATCCCTGTGGAACACTGCTGGTCACAGGTCTCCAATTTAAGAAACATCCTTCCACTAGTACTTTCTGTCTCCTGTTGCCGAGCCAGTTTTTTTTTATCCATCTAGCTAGCACACCCTTAGACGCCATGCGACTTTACTTTCTCCATCAGCCTGCCATGGGGAACCTTGTCAAATGCCTTACTGAAAACAAAGTATATGACATCTACAGCGTTTCCCTCATCAATCAACTTTGTCACGTCCTCAAAGAATTCTATTAAGTTGGTAAGATATGACTTTCCCTGCACAAAACCATGTTGGCTATCACTGATAAGCCCGTTTTCTTCCAAATGGGAATAGATCCTATTCCTCAGTATCTTTTCCAGCAGCTTCCCTACCAATGACGTCAAGCTCACGAGTTGATAATTACCTGGATGATCTCTGCTACCCTTCTTAAACAAGGGGACAACGTTAGCAATTCTCCAGTGCTCCAGGACCTCACCCCTGTTTAAGGATGCTGGAAAGATATCTGTTAAGGCCCCGGCTATTTCCTCTCTCGCTTCCCTCAAAAACCTGGGATAGATCCCATCCAGATCTGGGGACTTGTCCACCTTAATGCCTTTTAGGATACCCAACATTTCCTCCCTCCTTATGCTGACTTGACCTAGAGTAATCAAACATATATCCCTCACCTCAACATCCATCATGTCCCTCTCCTTGGTGACTACCGATGCAAAGTACTCAGTAAGAATGTCACGTATTTTCTCTGACTCAATGCATAACTTTCCTTCTTTGTCCTTAAGTGGGCCAATCCTTTCTCTAGTTACCCTCTTGCACTTTTGATACGAATAAAAGGCTTTGGGATTTTCCTTAACGATGTTTGCTAAAGATATCTCATGTCCCCTTTTAGCCCTCTTAATTCCACGTTTTATATTCACCCTACATTTCCAGTAATCTTCCAAAGCTTTGTCTGTCCTCATTGCCCAACACCAGGTCCAGTATGGCCCCTTCCCGAGTTGGACTACTTACATGCTGCTCTAGAAACCCCTCCTGGATGTGCCTTATGAATTCTGCTCCATCTAAACCCCTAACACTAAGTGGATCCCAGTCAATGTTGGGAAGATTAAAATCTCCCATCACCACCACCATGCTGCTCTTACACATTTCCATAATCTGTTTACATATTTGTACCTCTATCTCACACTCGCTGTTGGGAGGCCTGTAGTACAGCCCTAACATTGTCACTGTACCCTTCCTATTTCTGAGTTCTGCACATATTGCCTCACTGCTCGAGTCCTCCAATAGTGTCCTCCTTCAGTACAGCTGCGATATCGTCTTTGACCAGTAATGCAACTCTTCCACCCCTTTTACCCTCCTCTCTATTCCGCCTGAAGCATTAATATCCTGGGACATCGAGTTGTCCTTCCCTCAACCAATTCTCAGTGATAGCAATAACATCATCCTGATGTATTCTATATGGTACAGAATGCCATGGTTGGGTTACAACCATATTGTTTATCTCCACTAAATTGTGCAAGAAGTGGGATTTTGCTGCACCTCTGAGTTGATTAAACACTGGCATTTATGTTGTGACCCAAACAAAGTCCAGGCTTCAGTTGAAACAATTTGTGGCATGTCTCTTCAATGTAATTTCTAATTTCATTAAATGCTCAGAAAAACTGTAAAATATTTCCAACAGCAGAAGTCAGTCCTGTATTAGATTCTGATCAACCAGGCCACTAACTGTTTCTGTGGTGGAGGTGTAATTGTAATTGTCTCTTCTCTCAAGGGGTGTATGTTGCAGATAGTGAAGAGTACCTCAATCCCTGGGTTCGATGATACAAGGGATTTAGGATGGTCTGCTGTCTCCTGGTGCCTATGAAACATACATAAAAGAAAACATCTGTTCTGAAGAACATTTGAAAGTGTGAACACGAATCATTCATTGAGCTCATCGATTTTGCCCTGCACTATCAAAGTGAACATGGCTGATTAAACACATCAAGACATTTTAAACATCTTAACCTCATAATTCTGAACACAATTAAAATCAGAAAATGATTAATCTCTGCCTGAAATATACTCAAACACCAAGTCACCACAGTCCTCTGGGGTAGAAAATTCCAACATTCTGCAATCCTCTGAGTAACAAAAAACCAATTCTCTTCCTCACATACCTAGGTTGCATCCCACTTTGGCTGAATTTCACCCACACGTATCTACCTTGTCAGATTTTCAATTGTTTTTCTAAGATTCAATAAGATCATCTCTCATTCTTCAAAGCTTAAAATAAATTGTGTTAATTTTGCTCAATCTTCAAACACAGTGGGAAAAATAAGAAAATTGTCTTGATGTTTACAACCCACAGTGGGATTGTTGTGAGCTCTGGACCTTTTCATTGTTAACCTTTCCCCTACCCTGGACCTCTTCATTGCTAAAATCCTATTCTTGCACACCCATGCCTGCCTCCTACTGGTCCAGGACCTCTACATTATTAAACAGAAAACTGCCAAAGCCACATTGACCACCTCGGTTTTCCTACCGCCTCACTGATTGCAACCTATCCCCCATCCAAATGTGCAGCGCTCCACTCTCTCCACACCACTCCCCATTTCAGTATAAAACCCACTGACAAAGGCAGGGCAGTGGTAGTTTGGAGGATGAATCTCCATGTCACAGAGGCTGAACACCAACTCTCCAATACCATGTTCCACCTCCCTGTTGACCACGACCCCAGCACTGTCCTTCAAGCCACCATCTCCCACACTGTCCATGACATCATCACTTCCTGTGACCTCCCTGAACTGCCTCCAGCATTGTAGTCCCCCAGCCCACACTGCCCGGTTCCCTACTGCCCACTTCCCTAAGATTCTCGAGCCCAACCACTCCATCGCTGACCCATCGTCTCTGCATGCTCCTGTCACATCGCATTCATCTTTTCCTACCCTCAAATCCATTCTCTCCCCCTTGGACCAGGCACTCCCCACCTACATCTAGGATACAAACCACATCATCCACCACTTTGGAAACTTCCGGTTCCCTGGCCCATAGTGCTTCATCTTTACTTGGTCTATCTCAGACACCTCCCTCCCCCTTGTCCATTTCCAGTTCTGGTGGTAGTTTACAGACCAACAATCCCTGTACATGTCCATACCTGACAATGACATCTGATAGCCCCTCAGGTTTTTCCTCTCCAACAGACCGATCCAGCTCCACCTCCCCCACACACACCTCCCAACGAAACCCTCCTCCACCTCGCCGAACCAGTCCTTATCCTCAGTAACTTTTCCATCACTTCTTCCCACTTTTTCCAAATCCAGGGAGTTGCCATGGGCGCTGGCATGGGCCCTAGAAATGCCTGCCTGTTTGTCGATAATGTCGAACAGTCCCTCCTCAGTACATGGACTGATCCCGTTCCCCAAATCTTCTCCAGTTCCATTGGTGGCTGCATCGGTGCTGCATCCTGCTCCTGGAATGAAATGGAACAGTTCATCGACTTTGCTGAGAACTTCCTCCAACCTCAAATTCACTTGGTCGATCTCAGTAGCCTCCCTCCCCTTCCTTAACCTCTCCATTTCCATTTCTGGTGGCAGTTTACGGACTGACATTTACTGTCAACCCATAGACACCCATAGCTACCGAGACTACATTCTTCCCATCCTGTATCCTGCAAAATGTCCATCCCATTTTACCAATTTCTCTGTCTCCATCACATCTGGTCTCATGAGGAGACGTTCCACTCCCAAGCATCCTGGGTATCCACCTTTTTAAAAAAAACAGTTTTTCCCCGGTCCGTCATCCAGACAGCCTACATTGCACCCCCTCCATTCCCTGCTCCACAGCTCTGAATCAACCCCCATCTAAAATAATAAATATAGGGCCCACCTTGCCGTCAGTTACCACTCCACCAGACTCCACATCCAACATATCATCCTCAAGCACTTCTGTGAACTCCAGTTGGAACCTACCACCCAGTACATCTTCCATTCCCCATCCCTCTCTGCCTTCTGCAGGCACTATTCCCTTTCTCGCTCCTTAGTTCACGTTACACTCCCAAAAATCACTGCAATCCACCTGAAACCAAAAAGATGCAATAGCTGCTTCACGCAGCACCTCCTTCAGCTCCACTCAGGGCCCTAAACAGTACTTCCAGGTGAGACAGAGCTTCATCTGCATTGCCTCCAACCTAGTCTATTGCATCCGGTACTCCCAATGTAGTCTTCTCTAAGTTGCTGAGACGAAACGTAGACAAAGTGACCTTTACACTTTTGCCTGGCTCGTAACACCCAGCCTAATCTCGCAGTCATTACCAGTTTCAACTACTATCCCCCACCCTGACCACCACACCCTCCAATATGTCCACCCTTGGCCTCTACCAGCACCTCAGTGACTCAGAATGCTAATTAGAAGAACAATAACTTATCTTCTGCCTGGGCACCCTACAGCCTGCAGGACTCAACATTTAGTTCTCCAACTTAAAATAACCTGCCCATCCATCCCCCAGGCTCCCCATCCCCATCTCCTCCCTTCTATTCCACCTTCTGACCCTCCTTTCCAGGTATATCAGATTCATCCCTCCCCTCAAACAGGTCCTATCTACTGCCAGTGTCCACCTATCACCATCTTTCCGCTAGCCCGCCCTCCCGCCTCTGTTTATCTGCAGCTCTCTCTACCCCCACATCCACTCTTGAAGAAGGGTAGTTGACTTTTCCTTTCCTCCAGATGCTGCCTGGTTTGATGTCTTCTTCCGGTGTCCTGTCGGTCTACCTTGGGTTTCAACATCTGCAGTTATTTTTGTCTCTCGCTCTGTTATGAATGGTTGGAAGGGACTTTTCTGCAGGGGCTCTAAAACAGTGGTAATGGGTTTAATATCCTTCCTTCAGGGTAGCGATACATACGTTGTGAATTCTCCTCAGGTTCATTGACACTGTTATTGTGGGGACAGTTTGTTTGTCACTGGGAGTGTCACAGACACAGAACAGTACTCTGCAAACCCTTACGTGCTATAAGCACAACTGGAGTAGCTCTGTGTACAGGTTGTGTCTCTGTGAGTGTTTTTTTTTGGAAGATTATGGCCAATGCATACACTGTCTGTAAAACTGTGCTGTTTCTGATTATAGGCTGCAATCCAGATGCTCCAGGGCATGTATTGGACTTCTGCCCCTTTCGATTCTGTAATATTGTTTTCTAAAGTGATGGCTACTGTACTTATTTCATCTCCTGACTGTGCCCCTCAAGTATTTTGGAATGTGATTAGTGCCTTCTCCTGTGAACACTAATTCAAAGTATGTCTTCAATTCCTCTATCATTTCCTAATTCCATATTATTATTTCCCAGCCTAATTCTATAAGAGGTCTCTGTCACCTTCACTCTCTCTCTTTTGTTTTATATCTTGAAATATATTATAGAGTCATAGAATCATGCAGCACTGAAACAGACTCTCTGATCCAACCAGTCCATGTCAACCATATTCCCATACTACACTTGTCCTGCTTGCCTGCATTTGGTTCAAGCATTTCTTATTCATACACTTATCTACATGTAATTTAAACATTGTAAATGTGTGCACATCTGCCACTTCCTCTGAAATGGCATTCTACACACAAACTACATTCTGTGTAAATAAATGTCTCTAAGTTCCTTCCATAACTCTGACTTCTCCCCTTAAAAATATGCTCCCTACTCTTGGAATCATCCCTCCCCAGGGAAAACACATCTGCTGTTCCCCTTATCCATACCCATCATGATTTTATAAACCTCTATAATGCCACCCCTCAACTTCCTCTTCTCCAATGAAAATGTCCTGTCCTATCCAACCTCTCCCCTTAACTCAAAGCCTCCATTCGTGGCAACATCCTGGTAAATCTCTTTTGAATCTGCTCCAACTTAACAGGAAAAACCAAAACAACTGTAGATGCAGTAAATCAGGAACAAAAACAGAGGCTTTTGGAAAAGGTCAGCAGCTCTGGCATCATCTGTAGACAGAATTCAGAGTTGAGTGACCTTCCTCAGAACAATTTAATGATATCCTTCCTGTAGCACAGCAATCAGAGCTCCACACAGTACACCAGAAGAAGCCTCACCAACATTCTGTATAACCTGGGCATAAAGTCCCAACTCCTGTACTCAGAAGTCTGCGTCTCCCTACGTATGTATTCCTCAAATTCCACCACACACTTAGGGTGTCTACATACAATCCCATCAATGTGATCGTTCTTCTTATTTCCAATTCCAGCCCATATACTTTCACACGATGAATTTTTCAAAAAACTCTCCTTCAGTTACAGTCGTAATGCTCTCCTTAATCAAAACAGCAACTCCTCCTCCTCTTTTGCCTCTGTTTCTATCCTTCCTGTAACATTTGAAACCTGGAACACTGAGCTGCCACTCCTGTCCAACCCACCGCTGAGTTTCTGTAATATCGATGGCATCCCAATCCCCTGTTCCCCAAGATGCCCTGAGTGCATCAGCCTCAACTGTAAGATGTAACTTTCTATTTACACTGTTATCTAGGCTCTTGATCCCACCCCCACCTCCAAGCTGAGGAGGCCTGAATGTAACCCAATTTGTCTACAAACATGCTTGAAGTCAAAATAACATATTAAATGAAAACATACTAAAACAATAAATACATGAAAAAGAGATAATGGGAACTGCAGATGCTGGAGAATCCAAGATAACAAAATGTGAGGCTGGATGAACACAGCAGGCCAAGCAGCATCTCAGGAGCACAAAAACTAATGTTTCGGGCCTAGACCCTTCATCAGAGAGGGGGATGGGGAGAGGGTTCTGGAACAAATAGGGAGAGACTGGGAGGCGGACTGAAGATGGAGAGAAAAGAAGATAAGTGAAGAGGAGAGTATAGGTGGGGAGGTAGGGAGGGCTTAGGTCAGTCCAGGGAGGACTAACAGATCAAGGAGGTGGGATGAGATTAGTAGGTAGGAAATGGAGGTGCGGCTTGAGGTGGGAGGAAGGGATGGGTGAGAGGAAGAACAGGTTAGGGAAGCAGAGACAGGTTGGGCTGGTTTTGAGATGCAGTGGGGGGAGGGGACGAGCTGGGCTGGTTTTGGGATGTAGTGAGGGAAGGGGAGATTTGTGCTCCTGAGGTGCTGCTTGGCCTGCTGTGTTCATCCATCTTTACACTTTGTTATCTTAAACACATGAAAAATGTCTTTATTTGGAATCTATGCACACCTGGTTGTAGAAGTGAGCTGTATAAGAAAGATGGACTGAATGGGAAGGGGTCCAATGTACTGACGGGGCGATTTGCTGGAACTGTTCAGGGAAATTTAAATGAATAAGGGGAGGGGTGAGATCCAGGGACATAATGAGGAAAGAAAGCAGTCTGAGGATGATACAGTTGGGGAAAGGAGGAAGTCAAACAGTCAGAGCAGGCAGGAACAAAGCAGAGAACGAGATAGGACTGATAAACTGCATTTATTTCAATGCAAGAAGCCTAACAGGTAAGGCAGATGAACTTTAGATGGTTGGGAACATGGGACTGGGATTTCACAGCAATTATAGAAACATGGCTCAGGGGTGGACAGGACTGGCTTTGGAAGGATTGAGCAATAAGGAGAGACTGAGTAAGCCAGAACTTCTTTCCCTGGAGAATCAGATGCTGAGGGGTGACATTACAGAAGTTTATAAAATCATGAAGGATATGGACAGGGTGAATAACTAAGGTTTTCTTTTTGCCCATGGTAGGGGATTCTGAATACTACAAATTCTGGAGATCACAGCAGGTTTGACAACATTGATGGAGAGAGAGTGAGCTAACGTTTTGAGTCTAGATGACTCGTCACCAGAGTTGAAGTGAAGTGTGGAGGAGACAGCATTTATGCTGTAGTTTGCGGGGGAGTGAGGGTAGTGGGTGTAGGGTGCTGGTGGGGAAAATATGTTGATAGTTCAGATGAAGTGATCAGAATGTGAGAATGGCAGAACAATAGCGTGTTTCCTGCCAGACATGAAAGTGCAGTAACTGGGATGGGAGTGGGGTGAGGAGGACATGATAACAAGCTAAAAGAAAAGGAAGAAATGGTTCACAATTTAAAGGTGTTGAGCTCAATATTATGTCCAGAAGGCTGTAAAGAATACTGCAGCATGCTGAGGACAGACATTTTGACATGCGAGCAGGATGTTGTGTCAAAACTTGGAATTGCTCGCCAATAAAATGCAGGTCTAGCAGTTAGAATTCTTCTGCAATTCCACTATTTCATTAATTAACCATCACTTGTCATGGATAATTCACACTCTTCTTTAGCTCTTGTCTTAATTTAGCCAAGGTCACAAAATACAAGTAATAGTACAGCAACTCAAAGTCAAGTGCATTTGACTGACTTAGTCTATGATAAACATTGGGACATGTTCAGAATATAGTTTGATATACGGATGAAAAGAAAACTATCTCTTGTATTTCCCAAATCAAAACGAAGTTCCAGGATACAGCAAAGAACGATATGATGAATTTTCTTAATTTAATCATCTCAGGATCATCCAGACGTACATTTTTCACCTCCCGACAACTTAACATTTTATCGACTCCATTGGCAACAAATGTGCAACTCAAAGTCACAGCATTGAGCAGTAATATCAGAACAATTGGGAACAGTGGAATCAAACAATGGCCAACTCAGCCAAAAGCTATCCCGGCAGAAAGAATGTAATATTCAAATGTGGCAACACATCCCCTGTGTGGACTGTTGAAAACAAGGTAAGATTCAGATCACATACCTGGGAATGTTTTTTCAAGCTGAATAACAGGCTCACACATAGGATGACCACATTTCTGTTTCCTCTGTGCAATATCTTAACTCTGGTGACAAATCGTAACAAAATGATTAACAGTGATGCAAACCTGATAGATCCCTCTACAGTTTCACAGAGTAGGGTAATACGACCTGAGCGGATTGCAGTAGAGAACATGAATTTTTTTGGCAAACAATAATCATTTGTATGAGCCAGTACCATATCAGTAGTACTGACCAGTAGATCTGCTGCTGCCATGGCCAGCAGGTTAGATTGCCTACAGTGTGGATACAGGCCCTAAGGCCCACCAAGTCCACATCACCCCTTGGAGCATCCCACCCAGGCCCATTCCCCATAACCCACACACCTCTGAACATTATGGGCAATTTAGCATGGCTGATGCACCTAACCTGCACATCCTTGGACTGATAATGAGTGACACATTGGATAAGGTCACACCTTTCATGTGCAAGGATTGCAGCAGTTATCATGTTAGCTGGAAAGATGTGACAAACACAGGAGCAACTAGTGTGTAACAAAGGAGTCAATTTCAACACATTTCCTTTAAATTCTGTAGATTCACACCAATGTCCAATCAAGGTTGTTGATACTGTATGCACTTGATACTGTTGACCTTCTGGATGGTGGATGGGGTTGTCAAATAATCTATTTTACTGGAGGAGTTTCGATATATGTTGCAAATATCACCCTAATGTGAATATCATCCTGGACTTGTTTTATGCAGGAACTCATAAGATATGTTTACGATTTAGGTGAGGAGGCTGAAGAGGTGTTGCAGTGTGATTAGGAAAAGCTGGCTGAGAGTGCAAATGCATGGCAGATGAATTATAATTTGGATTCATGTGACATGTTCCACTTTAGTAAAAACAGTAAGACATGGAAAAGAAGATGTGCAACCAAACCTGAGTGCCTTTGTATATTAATTGTTTGACATTTCAGCTGCAGAATGTGTATAGAAGTTGTGTGGGCCTTCGTTGCAAGTGAATTCGGGAACAGAAGCAGGAATCATTTGTGCCATTTAGGAGCTTTGGATCCCATTTGGAATTTGAAATGGATGATTTGTTCTCTATTTATGCTTAAACCTTGCTGTAGCAGCTCTAAACTACATTTTTGAATGAATATGATGAGCTATGTCATCTTCAAGGAGATGAGTTGATCTACAGAAGAACATCACATTCTCCCCATTTGCAGCCAGGAGTTTGAAAAGGGAGGAACAATAATGTTCAAACTGGAGAGGAAGTTTGGTTGAAAGCATGTGAACTTTTTCTCTGGCCTCTGCTAGTGACTCATGGTTTTGAATTTCAAGCAAAGAAGAGAAATACGATTCAAGAGGAAGAAAAAAAAGGAAAGTAATTTGCAGAATTGTTCATTAAGATCTGGAAATAATCAACTGAACATCTGGTCAAACAAAACTTCTTAAAAACTCACAATCCATATTTATCCTGTAATCTGCAACTATTAATGTTCAGGATTATAAATATAATTGTAAAGTGTAATGTGAGATTTGGCATCTGTCGGAAAGACTGTTGGTCACAGAAACAATATTGTTTTTCTGGACTTTAAGATGAAACGAATGGTCTAGTATCATAGAGCATAGAACTGTACAGCATAGCAACAGACTATTCGGTCCACAATGTTGTGCCGAATATGACACCAAATTAAACTAATCCCTTCTGCCTGCCCTCATCCATATCCCTCCATTCCTTGCATATTCATGTATGAAGTTAATAGTACCTGAAACACCTGAATGTACCTGCCTTCACCAACTCCTGGCATTGCATTTACGCCTACCACTCTCAGTGTTAAAAAGAACAAAGAACAAAGAAAATTACAGCACAGGAACAGGCCCTTTGGCCCTCCAAGCCTGCGCCAATCAAAATCTTCTGTCTAACCTGTCATCTATTTTCTAAGGGTCTGTGTCCGTTTGCTCCCTGCCCATCCATGTACCTGTCCAGATATATCTTAAAAGACGCTAACGTGTCTGCTTCTACCACCTCCGCTGGCAACGCATTCCAGGCATCCACCACCCTCTGTGTAAAGAACTTTCCACCCATATCTCCCCTAAACTTACCTCCTCTCACTTTGAACTCATGACCCCTGAGACTCCACCCTGTCTATACCCCTCATGATTTTGTAGACCTCAACCAGATCTCCCCTCAATCTCCGTCTTTCTAGTGAAAATAATCCTAATCTACTCAACCTCTCTTCATAGCTAGCACCCTCCATACCAGGCGACATCCTGGTGAACCTCCTCTACACCATCTCCAAAGCATCCACATCCTTTTGGTAATGTGGCGACCAGAACTATACACAGTACTCTAAATGTGGCCAAACCAAAGTCTTATACAACTGTAACATGTTCTGCCAAGTCTTCTACTCAATACCCCGCCCAATGAAGGAAAGCATGCCATATGCCTTCTTGACCACCCTATTGACCTGCATTGTCACCTTCAGGGAACAATGGACCTGAACACCCAGATCTCTCTGGTCATCAATTTTCCCTAGGACTTTTCCATTGTGTATAGTTTGCTCTTGAATTAGATCTTCCAAAACGCATCACCTCACATTTGCCAGGATTGATCTCCATCTGTTATTTATTTGCCCAACTCTCCAGTCTATCTATATTCTGCTGTAATCTCTGACAGTCCCCTACACTATCTGCTACTCCACCAATCTTAGTGTCATCTGCAAATTTGCTGATCAGATCACCTACACCTTCCTCCAAATCATTTACGTACATCCGAAACAACAGTGGTCCCAGCACAGATCCCTGTGGAACACCACTAGTCACAGGTCTCCAATTTCAGGAACTCCCCTCTACTACTTCTCTCTGTTTCCTGTTGCCTAGGAAGTTTTTTATCCATCTAGCTAGCACACCCTGGATGCCATGTGACTTCACTTTCTCCATCAGTCTGCCATGGGAACCTTATCAAATGCCTTACTGAAGTCCATCTATATGACATCTACAGCCTTTCCCTCATCAATCAACTTTGTCACGTCCTCAAAGAATTATATTAAGTTGGTTAGACATGACCTTCCCTGCAAAAAACCATGTTGTCCAACACTGATAAGGCCATTTTCTTACCCTCAAAAAGCTTGCCCCTCACGTCTCATTTGAACTCCCCCCCTCACCTTAAATGAATGCCCTCACACACTCCCAGTATTAGAACTTCTACTCTAGAATAAGGGATTCTGACTGTCAACCCTATGTGTGCATCTCAAGATTTTGTAAACTTCTGTCACGTCTCCCATCAGCCTCTGCGACTCCAGAGAAAACAATCTGAGCTTTTTCCAGCCTCGTCCTTTGGTTCATATCTCTAAACCAGGAAGTATCCTGATAAACCTCTACTGCATCTTTTCTCAAGCCTCCACATCCTTTCTGTAATGTTGCAACCAGAATTGAATGCAATACTATGTGTAGCCTGACCAAAGTCTAAAAAGCTGCAACATGACATCCTGACTTTTGCACTCAAATCCCCGAACAATAAAGGCAAGCGCACCAAATGTCTCCTTTACTACCTTATCTGCTTGTATGGCTGCTTTCAGGGAGCTGTAGACATGAACCTGAAGATCCTTCTGTCCATCACCACTGTCCACGGTCCTGCCATTAACTCTATACATTTCCTTAACATTCCATCTCCACTGCTGCAGCATCTCACACTACTGGATTAAACTTCATAATCTATTTCTCTCCCCTTATCTGCAACCGAACTGTATCCCACTGAATTTTTAGATAATATTCTGCACAGTCTGCAACTTTACCGAGCTTCATGCTGTCTGCAAGTTTACTAACACACCCATCAATTGTAACAAACAGAAGCAGTAAGGAGACATGCCAAGGAACTGGATACAAATATGCAATAAGGAATGATTCGACACCACCGACCATGTATTTAGTATGTGGAATTTGAATACTTAACCATGTCACTGGAATAGACATCATGTTTTCATCTAAACCAAGTTAGCAGTTCAGATTGTATTTCCGTGAAGCCAAAGACATGAAAATAAAACAAGTAGGAACAGGGGTGGACATGCTGTCTAAAAAGGATGCTATGTCATTCAATTTGGTAACAGGTCATAGATATCTATAGCACAGAGAAAGAAAGCCTTCCGTCTCATCAAGCCTAAACCTAATTGCTGAGCACTTGGCCAAGACCCTAGTATGCCTTGGCATCACAAGTGCACTAATAAATACAGCTCACTGTACTGAGGATTTTTGTCTCTATCGCAGCAAGTGCCCACCACCGCGGGGAAGAAAGAAACACATTTTTCCTCACATCCATTTTAAGCTTCTGGCACTTACCTTAAATCGATTGCCTGATGAGTGAACCCTCTACCAGAGGGAAGGTCCTTCCTGTCTACCCTATATATGCCTCTCATAATGTTATACTTCTTAACCTTCTCGCTTTCAAATGCTACACTCTGCTAACAAAGAAAATTATCTCATATGGCTTCTTAACCACTGTATCTTTCTGCTATATTACTTTAAGGGACTGATAGACACGCAAACCAAGATTCCTCTGATCATGTGATAATGGGAACTGCAGATGCTGGAGAATCCACGTTAACAAAGTGTGGAGCTGGATGAACACAACAGGCCAAGCAGCATCTCAAGAGCACAAAAGCTGACGTTTTGGGCCTTGACCCGAATGAAGAGTCTAGGCCTGAAACATCAGCTTTTGTGCTCCTGAGATGCTACTTGGCCTGCTGTGTTCATTCAGCTCCACACTTTGTCATTCCTCTGATCATCACTCCTTTGAAGGGTTCTCACATTCATCATCTGTTCATATGCTCTTTTTTTGACCTTCCCAAGTCCTTCCCCTCACATTTAACTGGGTTGTGGCTGACTGAATGAAGATTTAGATCATCTTTATCATTATGTCCCATCTGTCTATCAGAGTATTCTTTTACTTCCCCATATTTCTTCAATGATAATGCTGTATATGCGCAGACAGTAAGTGTTCACAGGCTTCAGGAACAACAGCATTCAGACATTCACAAATTCCATATCACCCAGAGATTCATTTTGTTTGAAATTTACCATTGACTCTTCAAATAATAGAACAATTTATGTGGACAGATGTCAATAACTTTCTGGAACAATATGCACCGGTGTTGTGCATCTTGGACACATCAATGTCATTTGGGCAAATGACTGAGAAACTGACTGCGTGAACCGAGTGTGACAAGGAGGCAATACACTCAGCTCAATTCTGAGCAAATTCTGTGATAGGTCAAGATACAACAACTAGCAAAGTCTGGTGTTGTTTGTGCCACATGCAGCTGATGGCACTGGATCTGATACCATTACAACAACTAGCAGAGTCTGGTGTTGTTTGTGCCACATGCAGCTGATGGCACTGGATCTGATACCATAGTATGGCCACAGCAACAGGTGAGAATCAAAGGCATATTCAATCCAGGAAGCAAAGTTCCTCAAGCTGGAGAGAGGTTTTCCTCTATTCTTTCATGGCATCTGGTTTCCACTGGTAAGACCATCATGTTTCTTTTGTATTCTTCCATGGAATTTATTGCCCATCCCGAATTGCCCAGAGGAAGGTACAGAGTCAACCACTTTGCTGTGGGTATGGAGTCACATGTAGGCCACGCCAGTTTCCTTCCCTTAAGGACATCAGTGAATCATTGACAATGGATTCACGGTCATCATAAGATTCTTATTTCCAGATATTTTCTTGAATTCAAATTCCAACATTTGCCATGGCAGAATTTGAACCAACATCCCCAGAACATTATCTGGGTCTCCTGATCAACAATCCGGCGATAATACTACTAAATCATTTCCTCCCCCGTGCAGATGTTGATTTAACACTGGTTTAACACTGGTTTCATTGGTGAGTCCAAACACACCCACATTGATCTGGCTCAGAAACGACAAGAAAGCCAGATTAATCAGGCGATCAGCTTTCCTTTACTCGAGCACATTACAAAGCAAACATTACTTTTCCCCATAAAGGCTGACAGTACCAACATTGAGTCGAGTCTCCAATCCCTGATTCATGTGTCAATGAAACCCCCTGAGGTGCACTGACTATTTCTGTATCGATTTCAACAGAGCATCACCCTGCGACATTATTTTCATGAGCAGCCAATTAACTTCAGCATTACACCACACTGTCTCCGCTTGATTGCACAAGATATGCCTTTGATTTATCTGAGCGACAAGTATTAATGTGGTTGTCACAATATGAAGAACACGTTTCCACATCATAAGGGATTCACCACTTTCAAGGTCCGCAGCAGGAGCATGATTCAATATCTCCTCTTCCTCAGATAACAGCAGACTCAATAAGATGACAAATTCCAATCCAAAAAGATGTCTGGTTTGATTGATAGCTGGACTACATTTTAAACATTGACCCCCTCCAACAGCGATGCACAGTTTGACCACCTTTCAGAGACAGCAAGAACTGCCGATGCTGGAGTCAGAAACAACACGGTGTGGAGCTGGAGGAACACAGCAGGGCAGGCAGCATCAGAGGAGCAAGAAAGTTGACGTTTCGGGTCTGGACCCTTCTTCATGAATGGGGGACAGGGAAAGGAACTCTGAAATAAATAGAGAGGAGGGATGGGGCTGGGGAAGGTTGGTGGGATGGTTGCGTTTCAGTAATTTGCTAAAGCACCTTAAACTTCACTACCCGCATGGGAAAAGCTGAGCACCTGGAAGATAACAGACTTACCCACATGTCAAATTCCAGCAGATTTAGTTGTCTGACCTGTAACTCCATCAGCAACTCTCTTTCACCTCCTGGGTCTAAATCAAATGCAGTCCTCTCTAACAATTTATATTAAAGCTGGAAGCTCACAGCAGCATGCGTCAGGGCAATTACAAAATGAATAAGCATGACTTGGCTTATCAGTGGTTCTCAATGTGCAAGAACAACGATAAATGCAATAAGCTGAATGTTTCAGTAAAGTATCTTTCCCGGAGTGTACAAAGAGGTAATGGCTGAACATGTGTGAGGTAGTTGTTAAAATTTCCTTAAATTTAAATAATCTATTCTCATGCACTGCACATTTATAACTACACCCTGAAATATAATACTGAGGTAAATTTTCTATAAAATTATATCATCTAGGATTCAATTAGAACATTGCAATGACCAAAAGCTTAATGAATTTCTGTTTCGATTTGGCTTTTCAAATATCCAACTGAAGCTCAGAAATTTACAACTTAGCAGAGAAACCATCATGCCATCTTTCGCACCGTTTAAAATGGAATATAACACCTTGTCAGCGATTCTCATGGCTCCTATAATGGGATAATAAATTATTCATGTTTTCACAAGGCCCGGTAAAGTGTCTAATGGAAAAACAACAAACAGGACATGCAGTTTCTTCGAGATGTAAGAGGGAGACTTGGTGTAGAACGCAGAGCTGAAATTGACTCTCGGATGGGCAATATCGAGAAAAACCTAATTTGTCACTGGTTTGTAGATTTCATGGGATCATGGATTATGTAATCCATTCTGATGATTTGACAACTCCGCTCAGTATAATATGTTGGCCTCACTACTCGAATTGGAAAACGATATCTGAGTGTTTTAAAATGAATAACCTCGAAATACTGCAATAATATTACGAGCATACCTTGTGCTCATAATATGTTTCAGTTCATTATATTCACTCTCATGAACTGATTGCAAATAAAATAACATTTATTCTCACTTCCTTTGATAAATGATAGAGGACTAAAGGGCAGTTATCAGTCAGCTTGGAGTAAGAGTCACAGTGTCATAGAGATATACAGCACGGAAACAGACCCTTCAGTTCCACTAATTCATGCTGACTAGATATCCTAAATTAATCTGGTCCCATTTGTAAGCAATTGGCCCATATCCCAATGAACCATTTTAATTCATGTACACATCCAGATGTCTTTTAAATGTTGTAATTATACCAGACTCCACCACTTCCTCTGGTAGCTCATTCGTGCATGCACCACGCAATGCATGACAAAAGTTGCCTCTGAGATCACTTTTAAATCTTTCCCCTCTCTCTTTAAACTTATGCCCTCTAGTATTGGATTCCCCCAGCCCTGGGTCAATACCTTGCCCATTTCCCCTATCCATACCCCTCATGATTTTATAAACCTCTCCAATGTCATCCCTCAGTCTCTGACGTTCCAGAGGAAAAAAAATATCCATTCTGTTCAGCCTCTCCCTCTAGCTCAAACCCTCCAAGCCTGGCAACATCCTTGTAAATCTTCTCCAAATCCTTCCAAGTTTCACAACAGGCAGACCAGATTGCACTCTGTATGCCAAAAATGTCTGAACCAGTGTCCTGTTCATATGCAATATGGCCTCCCAACTCCTGTTGTCAATGCACTGACCAATACAGACAAGCTTGACAAACACCTTCTTCGCTCCACTGTTCACCTGTGACTCCACTTTTCAGGAACTATGAGCCTGTATTCAAAGTTTACTTTAATCAGCAATACTCTCCAAGACGTTAATTTTAATTATAAAATTCCTTCCCTGATTTGTCTTTCCAAAATGCAGCACCTCGCATTTATCAAAACTAAACTTCATCTGCCAGTCCTCAGCCCTTTGGCCCATCTGAACAAGGTCCCGTAATACTCTGAGGTAACATAGAACATAGAACATAGAACGGTACAGCACAGAAAAGGCCCTTCAGCCCACAATGTTGTGCCGACCATTGATCCTCATGTATGCACCCTCAAATTTCTGTGACCATATGCATGTCCAGCAGTCTCTTAAATGACCCCGATGACCTTGCTTCCACAACTGCTGCTGGCAATGCATTCCATGCTCTCACAACTCTCTGTGTAAAGAACCCGCCTCTGACATCCCTTCTATACTTTCCACCAACCAGCTTAAAACTAGGACCCCTCGTGCTAGCCATTTCTGCCCTGGGAAATAGTCTCTGGCTATCAACTCTATCTATGCCTCTCATTATCTTGTATACCTCAATTAGGTCCCCTCTCCTCCTCCTTTACTCCAATGAAAAGAGACCGAGCTCAGTCAACCTCTCTTCATCAGATAAGCCCTCCAGTCCAGGCAGCATCCTGGTAAACCTCCTCTGAACCCTCTCCAAAGCATCCACATCTTTCCTATAATGGGGTGACCAGAACTGGACGCAGTATTCCAAGTGCAGTCTAACCAAAGTTTTATAGAGCTGCAACAAGATCTCACGACTCTTAAACTCAATCCCCCTGTTAATGAAAGCCAAAACACCATATGCTTTCTTAACAACCCTGTCCACTAGGGTGGCCATTTTAAGGGATCTATGTATCTGCACACCAAGATCCCTCTGTTCCTCCACACTGCCAAGAATCCTATCCTTAATCCTGTACTCAGCTTTCAAATTCGACCTTCCAAAATGCATCACCTCGCATTTATCCAGGTTGAACTCCATCTGCCATCTCTCAGCCCATCTCTGCATCCTGTCAATGTCCCGCTGCAGCCTACAACAGCCCTCTATACTGTCAACGACACCTCCGACCTTTGTGTCGTCTGCAAACTTGCTGACCCATCCTTCAATTCCCTCGTCCAAGTCATTAATAAAAATTACAAACAGTAGAGGCCCAAAGACAGAGCCCTGTGGAACCCCACTCACCACTGACTTCCAGGCAGAAGATTTTCCTTCTACTACCTCTCGCTGTCTTCTGTTGGCCAGCCAATTCTGTATCCAAGCAGCTAAGTTCCCCTGTATCCCATTCCTCCTGACCTTCTGAATGAGCCTACCATGGGGCACCTTATCAAATGCCTTACTGAAGTCCATATACACCACATCCACAGCTCGACCCTCATCAACATTTCTAGTCACATTCTCAAAAAACTCGATAAGGTTTGAGAGGCATGACCTACCCCTCACAAAGCCGTGTTGACTGTATTTGATCGAGCCATGCTCTTCCAGCTGGTCATAAATCCTATCCCTCAGAATCCCCTACCTCCTCAGACTCCACACACAAGTTCCCTATGCTATCCCTGATCGGCCCTACTCTTTCTTTGACCATTCTCTTATTCCTCACATAAGTGTAAAATGCCTTTGTGTTTTCCCTGATTCCTTCTGCCAAGCCTTTCTCGTGCCCCCTCCTGGCTCTCCTCAGACCATTTTTGAGCTCCTTCCTTGCCTGCGTGTAATCCTCTCTAGCTGAACTGACCCTAGCATCCTCCACCTTATGTAAGCTACCTTCTTCCTTTTCACAAGAAGCTCCACCGCTCTCATCATCCAAGGTTCCTTTATCTTATCCCTTCTTGCCTGTCTCAGAGGGACATATTTACTCATCACTCGCAACAACTGTTCCTTAAACAGTCTCCACATGTCTATTGTTCCCTTACCATGGAACAATTGCTCCCAGTCCATCCTTCCTAACTCATGTCTAATTGCGTCATAGTTTCCACTTCCCCAATTAAATATCCTCCCATTTTGCCTAATCCTCTCTTTCTCCATAGCTATGTAGAATGTGAGGCAGTTATGGTCACTATCGCCAAAATGCTCTCCCACCACAAGATCTGATACCTGCCCCGGCTCGTTTCCGAGCACCAAGTCTAGAATGGTCTCTCCCCTTGTCGGCCTGTCAACGTACTGCGTTAGGAAACCCTTCTGAACACACCTTACAAAAACAGCTCCATTCAAATCTTCTGCTCGAAGGAGGTTCCAATCAATATTAGGAAAGTTAAAGTCACCCATTACAACAACCCTACTGCGTCCACTCTTTTCCAAAATGTGCCGACCTATGCTTTCTTCGATCTCCCTGCTGCTATTGGGGGGCCTGTAGTAAACCCCTAACGAGGTGACTACTCCCTTGCTGTTCCTAATTTCCACCCACACTGACTCAGTAGGCAGATCTTCCTCGACAATGGAAGCTTCTGTAGCTGTGATACCCTCTCTGATTAGTAGTGCTACACCCCCTCCTCTTTTTCCACCCTCCCTATTCTTTTTAAATGTTCTAAACCCTGGAACATCCAGCAACCATTCCTGCCCATGAGAAACCCATGTCTCTGTTATGGCCACAACATCATAGCACCAGGTACTGATCCATGCTGTAAGTTCATCACTTTTATTCCTGATACTCCTGGCATTAAAGCAAACACACTTTAACCGATCCCTCGGTTCCTTCCCACTAGCAGGTCTACCTCTTGCTACTGCCTCACCTGCATCAACTCTCACCTCTGGTATACAGCTCAGGTTCCCAACCCCTGCCATACTAGTTTAAACCCTCTCGAACTACTCGAGCGAACCTTCCACCCAGGACATTGGTCCCCTTCCAGTTCAGATGCAACCCGTCCTTCTTGTACAGGTCCCACCTTCCCCAGAAGGCATCCCAATTATCTACACATCTGAAGCCCTCCCTCCTACACCAGCTGCGTAGCCACGTGTTAAGCTACGCCTGCTCCCTGTTCCTTGCCTCGCTATGTCATGGTACTGGTAGTAAACCAGAGAACACTACTCTGTTCGTCCTGCTCTGCAGCTTCCATCCTAACTTCCTGAAATTACTTTTTATATCCTCAATCCTATTTCTGGCTATATCATTAGTGCCAATATGTAACACGATTTCTGGCTGTTCGCCCTCCCCTTTTAGAACCTTATACACCCGATCGGAGACGTCCTGGACCCCGGCACCAGGGAGGCAACATACCTTCCGGAAATCCCGATCCTGACCACAAAATCTGTTGTTGTAATGGGTGACTTTAACTTTCCGAATATTGATTGGAACCTCCTTCGAGCAGAAGATTTGAATGGAGCTGTTTTTGTAAGGTGTGTTCAGGAGGGTTTCCTAACGCAGTACGTTGACAGGCCGACGAGGGGAGAGGCCATTCTAGACTTGGTGCTCGGAAACGAG
This sequence comes from Stegostoma tigrinum, assembly GCF_030684315.1. Taxonomy (NCBI): domain Eukaryota; kingdom Metazoa; phylum Chordata; class Chondrichthyes; order Orectolobiformes; family Stegostomatidae; genus Stegostoma; species Stegostoma tigrinum. The sequence goes on from NW_026728070.1 coordinate 487,046, forward strand.
CCGGGGCAGGTATCAGATCTTGTGGTGGGAGAGCATTTTGGCGATAGTGACCATAACTGCCTCACATTCTACATAGCTATGGAGAAAGAGAGGATTAGGCAAAATGGGAGGATATTTAATTGGGGAAGAGGAAACTATGATGCAATTAGACATTAGTTAGGAAGGATAGACTGGGAGCAATTGTTCCATGGTAAGGGAACAATAGACATGTGGAGACTGTTTAAGGAACAGTTGTTGCGAGTGATGAGTAAATATGTCCCTCTGAGACAGGCAAGAAGGGATAAGATAAAGGAACCTTGGATGACGAGAGCGGTGGAGCTTCTTGTGAAAAGGAAGAAGGTAGCTTACATAAGGTGGAGGAAGCCAGGGTCAAGTTCAGCTAGAGAGGATTACACGCAGGCAAGGAAGGAGCTCAAAAATGGTCTGAGGAGAGCCAGGAGGGGGCACGAGAAAGGCTTGGCAGAAGGAATCAGGGAAAACACAAAGGCATTTTACACTTACGTGAGGAATAAGAGAACAGTCAAAGAAAGAGTAGGGCCGATCAGGGATAGCATAGGGAACTTGTGTGTGGAGTCTGAGGAGTTAGGGGAAGCCCTAAATGAGTTTTTTGCTTCTGTCTTTACAAAAGAAACAAACTTTGTAGTGAATGAAACCTTTGAAGAGCAGGTCTGCATGCTGGAATGGATAGAGATAGAGGAAGCTGATGTGCTGAAAATTTTGTCAAACATTAAGATTGACAAGTCGCCAGGCCTGGACCAGATTTGTCCTCGGCTGCTTTGGGAAGCGAGAAATGCAATTGCTTCGCCACTTGCGAAGATCTTTGCATCCTCACTCTCCACTGGAGTCGTACCTGAGGACTGGAGAGAGGCAAATGTACTTCCTTTCTTCAAGAAAGGAAATAGGGAAATCCCCAGCAATTACAGACCAGTAAGTCTCACGTCTGTCATCTGCAAGGTGTTAGAAAGGATTCTGAGGGATAGGATTTATGACCATCTGGAAGAGCATGGCTTGATCAAATACAGTCAACACGGCTTTGTGAGGGGTAGGTCATGCCTCACAAACCTTATCGAGTTTTTTGAGGATGTGACTAGAAAAGTTGATGACTAGAAAAGGGTTGAGCTGTGGATGTGGTGTATATGGACTTTAGTAAGGCATTTGATAAGGTTCCCCATGGTAGGCTCATTCAGAAGGTCTGGAGGAATGGGATACAGGGGAACTTAGCTGCCTGGATACAGAATTGGCTGGCCAACAGAAGACAGCGAGTGGTAGTAGAAGGAAAATATTCTGCCTGGAAGTCAGTGGTGAGTGGGGTTCCACAGGGCTCTGTCCTTGGGCCTCTACTGTTTGTAATTTTTATTAATGACTTGGATGAGGGGATTGAAGGGTGGGTCAGCAAGTTTGCAGACATCATAAAGGTGGGGGGTGTCGTTGACAGTATAGAGGGCTGTTGTAGGCTGCCGCGGGACATTGACAGGATGCAGAGATGGGCTGAGAGGTGGCAGATGGAGTTCAACCTGGATAAATGCGAGGTGATGCATTTTGGAAGGTCGAATTTGAAAGCTGAGTACAGGATTAAGGATAGGATTCTTGGCAGTGTGGAGGAACAGAGGGATCTTGGTGTGCAGATACATAGATCCCTTAAAATGGCCACCCTAGTGGACAGGGTTGTTAAGAAAGCATATGGTGTTTTGGCTTTCATTAACAGGGGGATTGAGTTTAAGAGTCGTGAGATCTTGTTGCAGCTCTATAAAACTTTGGTTAGACTGCACTTGGAATACTGCGTCCAGTTCTGGTCACCCCATTATAGGAAAGATGTGGATGCTTTGGAGAGGGTTCAGAGGAGGTTTACCAGGATGCTGCCTGGACTGGAGGGCTTATCTTATGAAGAGAGGTTGACTGAGCTCGGTCTCTTTTCATTGGAGAAAAGGAGTGGGAGAGGGGACCTAATTGAGGTATACAAGATAATGAGAGGCATAGATAGAGTTGATAGCCAGAGACTATTTCCCAGGGCAGAAATGGCTAGCACGAGGGGTCATAGTTTTAAGCTGGTTGGAGGAATGTATAGAGGGGATGTCAGAGGCGGGTTCTTTACACAGAGAGTTGTGAGAGCATGGAATGCATTGCCAGCAGCAGTTGTGGAAGCAAGGTCATCGGGGTCATTTAAGAGACTGCTGGACATGCATATGGTCACATAAATTTGAGGGTGCATACATGAGGATCAATGGTCGGCACAACATTGTGGGCTGAAGGGCCTGTTCTGTGCTGTACTGTTCTATGTTCTATGTTCTAAACATGGTACAGGTATATTGTGTGGAATACCCTCCTTCAGTATCATTGCAGTTCAGTTGATATCAAGGAAAGTAGTGGGATGTTGTGTGTGGAGTCAGAGGTGATAGGGGAAGCACTAAATGAATATTTTTCGACAGTATTCATTCTAGAAAACGACAATGTTGTTGAGGCGAATACTGAGATACAAGCTACTGGACTCGTTGGGATTGAGGTTCACAAGGAAGAGGTATTAGAAATCCTACAGAGGGTGAAGATAGATAAGCCCCCTGTGCCGGATGGGATTTATCCTAGGATCCTCTGGGAAGCCAGGGAGGAGATTGCTGAGCCTTTTGCACTGATCTTTAACTCGTCATTGTCTACAAGAATAGTGCCACATGACTGGAGGATAGCAAATGTGGTTCCCCTGTTCAAGAAGAGGAGTAGAGACAACCCTGGTAATTATAGACCTATACATTACCAACAACTTTACCAGTTGTTGGTAAAGTTTAGGAAAAGGTTATAAGAGATAGGATTTATAATCATCTAGAAAAGAATAAATTGATTAGGAATAGTCAGCACGGTTTTGTGAAGGGTAGATCGTGCCACACAAACCTTACTGAGTTCTTTGAGAAGGTGACCAAACAGGTGGATGAGAGTAAACCGGTTGATGTGGTGTATATGGATTTCAGCAAGGCGTTCGATAAGGTTCCCCACAGTAGGCTATTGTACAAAATTCGGAGGAATGGGATTGTGGGAGGTATAGCAGTTTGGATCGGAGATTGGCTTGCTGAAAGAAGACAGAGGGTGGTAGTTGATGGGAAATGTTCATCTTGGAGACCAGTTACTAGCGGTGTATCGCAAGGGTTGGTGTTGGGTCCACTGCTGTTTGTCATTTTTATAAATGACCTGGATGAGGGCGTAGAAGGATGGTTTAGTAAAGCTGCAGACGACACTAAGGTCGGTGGAGTTGTGGATAGTGATGAAGGATGCTGTAGGTTACAGAGAGACATAAATAAGCTACAGAGCTGGGCAGAGAGGTGGCAAATGCTGTTTAATGCGGACAAGTGTGAGGTGATGCACTTTGGTAGGAGTAACCGGAAGGCAAAGTACTGGGCTAATGGTAAGATTCTTGGTGGTGTAGATGAGCAGAGAGATCTCAGTGTCCATGTACACAGATCCTTGAAAGTTGCCACCAGGTTGACAGGGATGTTAAGAAGGCATACAGTGTTTTAGCTTTTATTAGTAGAGGGACCGAGTTCCAGAACTAATAGGTAATGCTGCAGCTGTACAAAACTCTGGTGCGGCCACACTTGGGAGTATTGCGCACAGTTCTGGTCACCGCATTATAAGAAGGATGTGGAAGCTTTGGAAAGGGTGCAGAGGAGATTTACTAGGATGTTGCCTGGTATGGAGGAAAGGTCTTATGAGGAAAGGCTGAGGGACTTGAGGCTGTTTTCCTCAGAGAGAAGAAGGTTGAGAGGTGACTTAATTGAAACATATAAAATAATCAGAGGGTTAGATAGTGTGGATAGGGAGAGCTTTTTTCCTAGGATGGTGATGGCGAGCATGATGGGGCATAGCTTTAAATTGAGGGGTGAAAGATATAGGACAGATGTCAGAGGTAGTTTCTTTACTCAGAGAGTAGTAAGGTAATGGGACACTTTGCCTGCAACGGTAGTAGATTCGCCAACTTTAAGTATATTTAAGTCATCATTGGCCAAGCATATGGACGTTATTGGAATAGTGTAGGTTAGATGGGCTTCAGATCGGTATGACAGGTCGGCACAACATCGAGGGCCGAAGGGCCTGTACTGTGCTGTAATGTTCTATGTTCTATGATATCTGGTCGGCATGGACCAGTTGGACTGAAGGGTTTGTTTCTGTGCTGTACAGCTCTATGACTCTATAACTCTGATCAAATTACATCAACGATAGTTCACTCGTTTTCAGAACATTTGAATAAGCAATTCCAAAGGCGGTGATAATGTTGGTGTCTGAGTGTCTATGGGAGCCAATGTCAGACATGATGGTCAGTGGAGGCATTGCGATTGGCAGGGCCAATAGTCTTTTCTCATTCCACACTTTATCAGAACCTCTGAGTGGTGGCACAGCTTAGAGGGAACATTACAGCTAACCTCAAGCTAACCACTGAGCCAACATGCCATCCCAAATAGACCAGAGCCTGTATACAGCACCTTACACCATTCTGCCATGCTACCCATATTTAAACATACAAGGTGATCAGAGGATTAGATAGGGTGGACAGTGAGAGTCTCTTTCCGAGGATGATGACTTTCATCTTGGACACGGGGGCATAGCTACAAATTGAGGGGTGATAGATTTAAGACAGATGTCAGAGGCAGTTTCTTTACTTAGAGTGGTAGGATGTGGAACGCCCTGCCTGCCAATGTGGTTAATGTAGTCAGCCACTTTAGGGGCATTTAAACAGTCCTTGGATAAGCATATGGATAATGATGGGATAGTGTAGGGGGAGGGCTTAGATTAGTTCACAGGTCGGTGCAACAACGAGGGCCGAAGGGCCTGTTCTGCGCTGTGTGGTTCTATGTTTTATGTTCTATATATCTGCTGACACCATTATGGCTCTCCCAGAAACTATTTAACTTTTCCACCAACTTTAACGGTTCTGCAATTTATTAGGACAATCTCCAACCGAACAGCCCGATACAAAAATGAAGCAAACAGATAACAGGAAATGATATTCCTTGAGGAAACATTTAAGTATTTGATAATGCAGGCAAACATTATTGAGTCGAATGGAGCTGGAGATTTGAAGCCATAATGCAATGATTTACTGTCAATATGCTTTTTTAACAATACAGTACGACCAATTCTCACTTGTTCACTACACAGAGACAACGAGAGGCACACATTCAACTCAGACAACGCATCGCTAATTGCAGAAGTCAAACAGAAACATGGCAGGGAATTCCTGGAGGCCTGGTATTCATGCTCGAACTCCGTCAACAAATACATTGAATTAGGCCCTTTGTACAAGCCACTGAGAATCAAAACTGGATGTAGTACTCACCAACCCAGTAAACCGAGGCATATAAGTAATCAACGGGACAGGACACCGATACTTCACCGAAGGCGCACTGACAATGTTACCTAGCAGGGTGACAAAACATTTGCAATCAAACCCATTGGCTTACTGACCATGACTACAACCCAATCCACTACCCGAGCTACAAATCTTCTCAAAAACATTGAATTAGGATGAGAATATAGATGTTTGCAAATGACTCCAAAATTGCTGGGACAGTGGACAGTGAAGAAGGTCATCTCAGATAACAAAGAGATCTGGATCGATTGGTTCAAGATTCTAAAAAGCTGCAGATGGATTTTAATTTGGATAAGAGTGAGATACTGAATTCTGGTAAAATCAAACAAGGACAGAACTTAGTGGGGACACTGGATTGTGTTGCAGAACAGAAATACTGAGGGGTTCGGGTGCATAAATCTTTGAAACTAGCATTATGCCTCGGTAGGATGACTGAGAAAGCATTTAACATGCTTGCCTTCATTACTGAGACCACTGAGTGTACGAATTAGGATGTTATGTAGAGTTTGTATAAGATGTTGGTGAGGGCTATTCTGCCGGCATTTCCAGTCACCCTGCTTTCGGAAGGATACTATTAAATTGGAGACGATTCAGAAAATATTAACCAGGATGTTGTTGGGAATGGAATTTTTAGGCTGTAATAATGGGCTGGATCGGATGAAGCTTTGATAGGTGATAGGTGACTGTGTATAGGTTTATAAATCATCTGGGACGTAGCAAAGGTGGCTAGCAAGGGTCTTTTCCCTACGATGGTTCAAAACAAGTGGACATATTTTTAGGGTGAGAGAAGGAAGAATTAAAAAGGACATGAGGGGCAACATTTTAACACAGAGAGTTGAAGGAACTGCCAGAGAAAATGCTGGATGGGGGTCCAGTTGCAATATATAAAAGACGTCTGGAAAAGTATATAAACAGGAAATGTTTGGTGAGATATGGGTCAAATGAAGGCAAGTGGGATGTGTTTAGGTGGGAAACATAGCTGACGTAGACTCGTTGGACCAAAGGGTCTGTGTCCATGATCTGGCAAACTTTTTTTGTTAAATTAATCACTAAAATGTGTTTACTGAACTGTCGTTCTTTGATATGAATGTGTGCTGGATTATTTACTCCTTAATTCAGTCATGGGATAAGGGCATCGCTGGATACACAGAATTTATTGCCCATCCCCAATTGCTCTGAGGTCATTTCGGAGTTAATTACATTACTGTGGGTCTGGAGTCTCATGGACAACATACCAGGTCAGGATGGCAGTTTCCTTCCCTAAAGGACATTAATGAATCAGTTGGCTTTTTCCCGACAATCGGCAATGGATTTATAGCTTTCATTAGATTCTTATTTTCAGACATTTATTGAATTCAAATTCCACCACCTGCCATGGCAGGATCCATTGCATAACAGCTTTCATTAACCATGACCCAGACATTCGAGACTTGACCACACCAACTCCCAGGGTCGCCCCATATCTCAGGCTAACCCAAACATAACATGGATCCTTTCATTAACCCAACTGGTAATCGAACATTGACACAATTCTAAACCATATCCAATATTCACTGCAACCATAATGTGAACATGAGACCTAACTCAAATGCCAGCCTAATACTGATGATACTTCCAAACAGGACTTTAAGCAATTCCATTGCAGTTCGTTTAAAACTGAATCCTTTGTTCAATATGAGGGCGCATCCTAACACTAACCTCCAACAAAAACTCTTAAGCTCCACAACCTCACAGAACAGGTTGTGGATCTGAAATGAAGCCCCTGAGAGTGCGTCAAAACGATATACAACAGAGTGGAAATGAAGAAAAAAACATGAAGAGAAGAGAGCAAGATCATGGTGGAGAGATGAGAAGGAGTGAGAGTGGCTGATCTAGTCTGGCACAGATCTGAACAAGATGGTGAATTTGGCCGAATTCTGTGTTGCAGACTTTGATTCTGTGAAGCACTCAGCTGGCTCTCCACAACTAAAGAGAGAAATGACGGTCCTGCACTCCATCAAACAGGCCGAAATGTGTTTTCTGTTGGGAGGGAATCAATCATTGAATGGTCATTAGGGAAGGTCATCAACACAAGTTCCCAAGTTCAAACTAGAAGTGTTTGAAGGAACATTTTCATCAAAACAGTTTCCAATTCTTGTTAGTTTTTTCACGTGGCCAGCAAAGTTCTTTCTTGGGGAAATGAGTGTTTATCCAATCCATTTCCCATGTGAATGTCTTTCAGCATCGAAGTTTCATTCAGCTGTTGTCATCTGTTTGTTCCAACTCTTCAAGAAAAACATTTTGAATATTGTGTAATACAAATATCCCAGCAGAGCTATTGATGAGTATAAAATTAAGACCCTACAAATCAGGCGTCACAGAATCAAACTGAGGGGAATTATCTGCAGAAGCAAGGAACAACTCACAGCAAACTGAAAATGCACAGTTTGATTCGAACGGTGAGGAAAATATTCTACTTGGTTCTGGGCATCATTGGCTTTCCTGGTGAGTGTATGTAACTACTGAGGCTGCTTCAATCAGTGTTTGGCTCAGTTTCTGCTGTTACACAGTGAGCAATAATGTTACCTGCAACAGCATAATAGGTCAACTATCCCGCACGTATCTCTACAGTTTCATTCTGCTACTTCTGTATGTTACAAGCTGTCCCCACTTTGTTATTACACTCAGTGTATGTCTCTTCCGTGAAGAGAACAGAACTTTTGATGAATATTATGTCGAAAAATGTATGGAATTAAACAGTGATTAAACTGAGTGAAATGGGATTTTATGTTTCAATTATTTAAGGGTGAGAAGGTCATTTTGAAAAGGAGCTTTGAAAATTAATCATTTCCAAGAAATCATGTGAATTGACAACAAGTAGGTCAACTGAGCATGTTATAGCAGAACATTGGCTGCCTGAAGACAAGGGAGTGAGAGAAGCAGGTACATTTAGACAGAAGCAATTTTAACAGACAGAAGATGTCCTTCTCAACAAAGGTGCTGTTGAAGGGTAAACTGTGTAGTGAGCTGGGGCAGGATGGTGGTGACAGGGACGTCTTACATTTCATTTGAAGAAAGACAGAAACAGAAGTTTGTGAAAATGTTCAAAACATGCGACAAAGCTATTTTGTGTACTCAGTGAAGAAATGTATCTCACATGATCATTTGTTGGTTTAAGATTTTAACGTAAGATGCAAGAGAAAGCAGAACTTGAAGTTTGGTCCCAATCTCAAATGTCGACTTTGCTGTTCCTCTGAGGTTGCCTGACCTGCTGTGTTCCCCCAGGTCCACACTGTGTGAGGTTCTGTGGTGTATTGTTTTTGATTATTGCTCCTCTAACTCGTTCCTTTTGCACATTTGTATTGATAAAGTCCAATTCGGAGCACCTAGCCTCAGTGATGGAGAATGTTTTTCATTTCTTTTTCACTTCTCTCTCTTTCTTTCAGTCAATTTAGTGATTGTTGCGATCCTGTTTCGAGGAAAATGTGGACTCTCAGCATGCAGCTCTCGCTATCTTCAGGCCATGGCCGTGGTTGATCTATTGGTCGTTATCATTGAAATCATACTCAGCCGAATCAATTATGATTTTTTCCCAATATCGTTCTTGGACATCACCCCTGTGTGCAGTGTTCACTATGCTCTGTGCCGCCTAGCCATAGACTGCTCTGTGTGGTTCACCATCATGTTCACCTTTGATCGTTATGTCACCATTTGTTGTGAGAAACTGAAAGCCAAATACTGCACTGAAAAAACGGCAACTGTGGTTCTTGTAACAACCGGCAGTCTGCTCTGTTTAAAAAACATTCCCATCTACTTTAGATTTGTACCTGAGGAGATTATTGACGGCATACCATGGTTCTGTTCTAATTCAGATGCATATTATTATAGCCCTATCTGGCAAGGATTTAACAACTTTGAAAAGATTCTAACACCCATATTCCCATTTGGTTTAATTCTGTTCCTCAATGCTTTGACAGTCAGACATATTTTAGTAGCCAGTCAAGTCCGTAAAAGTTTGAAGGGTCAAAGTGAGGGAGAGAATTCCAGGGACCCAGAGATGGAGAGTAGAAGGCAGTCTGTGATTTTACTCTTTGCCATATCTGGCTGTTTCGTTTTTCTGTGGCTTTGGTATATTTTGTATTATTTTGATGTTGATGATCCTTTAGACAGTCATGGTGAATATAGATTTAAACAAGTTGCATATATGCTGCGGAATTTGAATTGCTGCACGAACACCATTGTCTATGTGGCTTTCCTTTCCAAGTTCAGAGAGAAGCTCAGGAATCCACTGGAAGCTATATTTACATAAATAACTGAACCAACTACAACTCAAAGCAAATGAGAGTGGATGATTACAAAAATATTAGCCTGGTGCAGGAAATAAATGCCAAAGGATGTTATCAATTGGCAAGAGGAGTCAGAAAGTTGGAGAATCAGAAGAACATTGGAGCAGTTGGCGGATGCCAAATACTTCAGGGTCAAAGAGCAGAGATGGCTGTTGGATAACCTGAGGTCAATGAAAAGGAGGAATCAATAACATTATGGAGCAGCAGAACTAGGGCAAGAAGTGTGACACAGAGACCCAAATGGAAATAAATAGATAATAATTAGGAGCAGTAGGAGGCCATTCAGCCCTTTGCAGCTGATGCACCAATCAAAGAGATCTTGGCTGATCTCTTGCTTTCCTGCACCAACTCCAATTCAGTTGATTAACCGTTAAACTGTGGAAATTTGAACAATCCCAGTATTGAACTGAAACTATTGAGTGTTGAAAATAACAAGACGAAACAGACATACCAGACATATAGACCGGTAAGCCTCACGTCTGTCGTCTGCAAGGTGTTAGAAAGGATTCTGAGGGATAAGATTTATGACCATCTGGAAGAGCATGGCTTGATCAAATACAGTCAACACGGCTTTGTGAGGGGTAGGTCATGCCTTACAAACCTTATCGAGTTTTTTGAGGATGTGACTAGTAAGGTTGATGAGGGTCGAGCTGTGGATGTGGTGTATATGGACTTCAGTAAGGCATTTGATAAGGTTCCCCATGGAAGGCTCATTCAGAAGGTCAGGAGGAATGGGATACAGGGGAACTTAGCTGCTTGGATACAGAATTGGCTGGCCAACAGAAGACAGCGAGTGGTAGTAGAAGGAAAATATTCTGCCTGGAAGTCAGTGGTGAGTGGGGTTCCACAGGGCTCTGTCATTGGGCCTCTACTGTTTGTAATTTTTATTAATGACTTGGACGAGGGAATTGAAGGATGGGTCAGCAAGTTTGCAGACGACACAAAGGTCGGAGGTGTCGTTGACAGTGTAGAGGGCTGTTGTAGGCTGCAGCGGGACATTGACAGGATGCAGAGATGGGCTGAGAGGTGGCAGATGGAGTTCAACCTGGATAAATGCGAGGTGATGCATTTTGGAAGGTCGAATTTGAAAGCTGAGTACAGGATTAAGGATAGGATTCTTGGCAGTGTGGAGGAACAGAGGGATCTTGGTGTGCAGATACATAGATCCCTTAAAATGGCTACCCAAGTGGACAGGGTTGTTAAGAAAGCATATGGTGTTTTGGCTTTCATTAACAGGGGGATTGAGTTTAAGAGTCGTGAGATCTTGTTGCAGCTCTATAAAACTTTGGTTAGACCGCACTTGGAATACTGCGTCCAGTTCTGGGCGCCCTATTATAGGAAAGATGTGGATGCTTTGGAGAGGGTTCAGAGGAGGTTTACCAGGATGCTGCCTGGACTGGAGGGCTTATCTGATGAAGAGAGGTTGACTGAGCTCGGTCTCTTTTCATTGGAGAAAAGGAGTGGGAGAGGGGACCTAATTGAGGTATACAAGATAATGAGAGGCATAGATAGAGTCGATAGCCAGAGACTATTTCCCAGGGCAGAAATGGCTAGCACGAGGGGTCATAGTTTTAAGCTGGTTGGTGGAAAGTATAGAGGGGATGTCAGAGGCAGGTTCTTTACGCAGAGAGTTGTGAGAGCATGGAATGCGTTGCCAGCAGCAGTTGTGGAAGCAAGGTCATTGGGGTCATTTAAGAGACTGCTGGACATGCATATGGTCACAGAAATTTGAGGGTGCATCCATGAGGATCAATGGTCGGCACAACATTGTGGGCTGAAGGGCCTGTTCTGTGCTGTACTGTTCTATGTTCTATGTTCTATACCAGTAAAAAGTCAGGAAAGCACAAGAGCTGACAGTTGGAAGTCCAACAATAAAGATGGCGGGAAGAAAATCAAAGTGCCTCCTGCAGGACAGGAGGAAGAGCTAGATCGACAGCTTCTCCTCCACATGCACTGGCTCTGAGTTTGTTACATCCACTCAGGGAAAGAATGTAAATGGTGTGGATTATGCAAATCCAGATGTACTGATTAACTATTAAATCTAATTGCATTCACTTTGAGAAAGAAGGTTTTAATCTGAATTCGTTCCATTCGTGCTGCTGAGTTGGAGCTGTCCCTCCCCCTCCATCTCAACCAGGCCCCAGGTTTGAGTTTCAATCTGTAGAAAGCCAACCACTGAGCAGGGGTGTGATTGTGAAGCATTGAATAGAGGGTGGATGGTACTGTTCCAGTTCAGGTTCAGACTAACAGTCCCTGAGAGCTGAACTGGGAACTCTCCATCCACTCCATGTAAATCCCCGTAAATGGTTTCAGACTGTATCATTTGCAGATGGTTCTTATTTGAGCTGAAGGTGTATCTATGGTGATCAGTCAGAGTTGTCGTTTTCATCTTCATGACTTCATGAGTCTGTCCCCATGTCAATCTCGTCACCGAAACCCTCATCCATTCCATTGCTTTCCCCAGCCTTGATTATTGCAGAGCTCAGCATCACACATTCCAGACAGTATCAATTAAGCATGATCAAAATCTCTGCTGCTTGTTCCCTAACTCACACCAGCTCCCAATCATCAACCTTAACCATCTGCTCATGCCCACACTCAGACTCCCTGTTAACCATCATAGAAACATCAAAAATGGGAGCAGGAGGAGGCCATTCACCCCCTTGTGCTATCTCTGCCAATCATCACAGTCATGGCTGATTTTCTAAATCGATCATCTAATCCTGCTTTTTCCCTGTATCCCTTTATCCTATTCACCCCAAGTGCTATATTTAGCCACCTCTTCCATACATTCATTATTTTGGCATTAACTATTTTCTGTGCTAATGAATTCCACAGGCTCACTGCTCTTTGGGTGTAGAAATGTCTCCTCATCTCCTTTCTAAATGGTCTACCCCATATCCTCACACTGCAACTCCTGGTTCTGGACACACCAACCATCCAGAACATCTTCCCTATATGTATCCAATCGAATACAGTTAAAAGTAAGGTGGAGAAAAACGGACTCGATCCAGCTTCATGCAACTGTTTGTGTGGGGTTTGCACATTCTCATCGTGTCTGCGTGGGTATCCTACGGGTTCTCCAGTTTCCAACCACAGACCAAAGATGTGCAGGCTAGGGAGATTGGCCATGCTAAATTGCCTGTAGTGTTCAGGGGTGTGTGACTTATAGGGGGATGGGTCTGGGTGGGATGCTCCAAGGGGTGGTGTGGTCTTGTTGGGCTGCAGGGCCTGTTTCTACACCACAGGGAAGCAAAACAAATACTGTTAGAATTTTCTAATCTCAATGAAATCCCCCCTCCTTTATATGAACTCCAGCAAAAACAATACTGACCCACTCAGTCACTCCTCATATGTCAGTCCCACCAGCCCCAGAATCAGCCTGGTGTACCTTCACTGTACTCCCTCAAGAACAAGAGCGTCCTTCCTCAGAAAAGGAGACCAACACTGGACAAAATATTCTACATGTGACCTCACCAAGGCCCTGGAAAGTAAAACAACACATCCCTGCACATGCACTTGAAACCTCTCATCATGAACATACAATTTACCTTCTTTACTGCCCACTGCACCAACATGTTTACCTTCAATGGGTGTCCAAGGAAATCCAGATCCCACTGCACACTCTCCTCTCCCAATTTGCAGCCATTCAGATAGTAATCTGCCTTCTTGTTTTCCTTCCAAAATGATTACCCTCAGTCGTGCAAATTTTATCACATCTTTCATTGATTTTCCCACTCCCCACACCTGTCCAGATCATGCTGAAGGATCGATGCATCCTCGTCACAGATCACTCTCCCACCCAACTTGGTATCTTGTGCAATCCTTAAGATGTCACATATTGTTCCCTCATCCAAAACATTAATACATAATGTGAACAGTTGGGTCCTTGCACAGATCTCTCTGGCACTCTGACAGTTACTGCCTGCTAATTTGAAAAGGACCCATTAATTCCTTCTCTTTGTTTCCTGTCTGCCAACTAATTTTCTATCCATCTCAATACACCTGCACCAATCTCATGCACTGTAATCTTGCACAATAATCTCTTATGCGGGACTTTGTCAAACACTTTCTGAAAGTCCAAATATACTACTTGACTGGCTCCCTTATGCCAACTCTCCTCGTCATATTAGATTCCCTGCAGTGTGGAAACAGGCCCTTTGGCCCAACAAGTTCACACCGCCCCTTGAAGCATCCCACCCAGACCCATCCCCTATAACTCACACACCCCTGAACACTATGGGCAATTTAGCATGGCCAATCCACCTAGCCTGCACATGTTTGGACTGTGGGAGGAAACCGGAGCACCCAGAGGAAACCCACGCAGACACGGCGAGAACGTGCAAGCTTCACACAGACAGTCACCCGAGGCTGGAATTGAACCCGGGTCCCTGGCGTTGTGAGACTGCCATGCTAACCACTGAGCCACTGTGCTGCCCCAAATTCTTCATCAAATTCCAACAGATTTTTCAAGCATGGAATTCCCTTCATAAATCCATGCTGACTGTGTATGATCCTGCCGCTACTTTCTAAATGATTCACTATAAATCCTTGAAAATAGATTGAAGAACATTCCCCACTACAGATGTTAGGCTTACTGGTCTCTAATTCCCTGTTATCTCTCAACATCCCTTTTGAATATTGGAGTGACATTAGCCACCCTCCAATCTGCAGGGACCGTTCCAGAGTATATTGAATCCTGGGAGATGACCAACAATGTATCCACTGTTTCTAGTGACATTTCTTTGAGTATTCTGGGATGTAGATTATTAGGCCCTTGGAATTTACCTTCGATCCCATCAATTTTCCCAGCAGCATTTCTCTGCTAATACTGATCTCCCTCAATTCTTCCCTCTCACTAAACCTTGCATTCTCCAACAATTCTGGTATCTGAATTGTGCTCTCTTTTGCAAAGACACAACTAAAGTGTGTTTTCAGCTGCTCAGCCATTTCTGTGTCCCCTTTTGTACCTGCTCCTGTTTCTGTCTGTAGGGGGCCTACATTTGTCTTTACCAGTCTCTTTCTCTTCATGAACCAGCAGAAACTTGTAGTGGTCAGTCTTTTTGTTCCCTGCAAGCTTACTTTCGTACTGTATTTTCCCAATTCCTAATCAATCCCTGGTCCTTCTTTGCTGAATTCTAAACTACTCCCAATCTTCAGACATTTATTTTTCTTAGCCAATCTGTATGCTTCTGCCTTTGGCCCTGTGACCTATCTTGCTTTTGCCACAGACAGGAAGAAACAGTTGTTGCTGTTCCCACGTGCGTTCCTTGAATGTTTTCCATTGCCTATCCACAGTCATTCCTTTCAGTAACTCTCCCCAATCTATCAAGGCCAACTCACAACGCATGTCCTCGTGGTTTCATTTATTAAGGTTCAGCACCACAGTCACCCAATCATCTACGTCACTGCCCACCTTGATAAAAAAATTCTATCATAGTCGCTCATCCACAAGGGACCTCGCACAGCTAGATTGGCAATGATTCCCTTCTCTTTACACAGTACCCAGTCTAGGATGGCCTGCCCTCTTGTTAGTTCCTGCAAATATTGGTCAAGAAAGCCATCCCGTACACACTCCAGGAATTCCTCCTCCACGGTATTGTGGCTAAATTGATTTGCCTAATATATTTGCAGAATAAAATCATCCATGATCACCAATCTTATCACATGCATCTCTAATTTCCTGGTTCATGCCATTCCCAACATCAGCACTGCAGTTTGGGGGTCCATATATGAAACTCACTGACTTTTTTTTGCCCCTTGGTCTTTCTCATCTCTACCCATATAGACACCGCATTGTCAGAGCTAATATCCTTTCTCACTGTTGTGCTAATTTCCTCTTTAAGCAGCGATGTCACTCCAACACCTTTTCCTTTTTGCCTGTCTTTCTTAAATATTGAACACCCTGGGGCATTCAGTTCCCATCCCTACTTACCCTGCAACCATGTCTCAGTAATCCCAACTATGTTGTGGTAGCAAGGTGTCGAGCTGGATGAACAGAGTGGACCAAGCAGAATCACAGGTTCAGGAAGGCTGAAGTTTTCAGCCTGGACCCTTCATCAGAAACTGTCTACATCTATCTGCATGACTGGTTCATCCACATTATCACAAATTCTCTGCTCATTAAGACACAAAGCTGTGAAGATTTTCTTTTTCACATTGTTGTCTCAGTCTGATTTTTCTCGATTTCTCCATTTGAATTTTGTCCTTGGCTTCTCCGACTATCACTTTCCTTATTCCCTTTTCTACCCTTTGCTCCCTCCTTCACTGACTCCTGATATAGGTTCTCATCCCCCTGGCATATTAGCGTAAAACCTATCCAAGTGCTCCAGCAAACACTCCTCTCGGACATCAATCCCAGTCCTGCCCAGGTGTAACCCATCCAATTTATACAGGTCCCACCTCCTTCAGAACCTTTCACAAAGATCCAGGAATCTGAAACTCTCTTCCTGACACCATCCTTTCAGCCATGGATTCATTCAATATATCCTGCCGTTTCCACTTTGACCTGTACATTGCACCGGTAGTAATCCTGAGATCACTGCCTTTCAGGTCTGTTTTCTTAACTTTCTTCCTAGCTTTCTGTATTCTGCTTATGGGACCTCATCCTTTTTTCTCACCGATGTCATTTGTACCGATGTGTGCCACGACCACAGGCTGTTCACCCTCCCCCTCCACAATGTCCTGTACCCGCTCTGAGCCATCCTTGACCCTAGCACCAGTGAGGCAACATACCATTCTGGTATTTTGTTCGTGAACACATAGACGCCTGTCTATTTCCATTACATTGGACCCCCCTGCAGCTACTGCCCTGGTACACCTTTTACCCCTCCCCTCTGCAACAGAACCAACGGCAGTGCAAGGAGTTTGGCTGCTGCTGCTTTCCCCTGAGAGGTCATTCACCTCAACATTATCCAAAATGGAATGCCTGTTTTGCAGGGAAATGGTCACAGTAGATTCCTGCACTACCTGCCTGTCTCTCTTGCTCTGCCTGGTGGTTACCCCTTCCTTTCCTGCCTGCAGAGCCTGATCCTGCAATGTGACCACCTCTCTATACATGCTATCCATGTTACCCTGTGTCTCGCGAATGCCCCACAGTGTCCCCAGCCACCGCTCCTGCTCTGAAACCCCAGCTTCCAGGCGCTGTAGCTGGAGGCACTTCCTGCACACATGCTGACCCAGGGGACTGGAACTGTCTCTGGTCTGCCACATGGAGCAAGAGGAGCAAACCAAGACCTGAGCTCTCCTGCTGTGCGTTACCCCTTTGGAGAATACTTTATATTAGATTAAAACAAATCCAGCTATGTGTGAGAGATAATGGGAACTGCAGATGCTGGAGATTCCAAGATAATAAAATGTGAGGCTGGATGAACACAGCAGGCCAAGCAGCATCTCAGGAGCACAAAAGCTGACGTTTCGGGCCTAGACCCTTCATCAGAGAGGGGGATGGGGGGAGGGAACTGGAATAAACCTATCCCCCTCTCTCCCTATTTATTCCAGTTCCCTCCCCCCATCCCCCTCTCTGATGAAGGGTCTAGGCCCGAAACGTCAGCTTTTGTGCTCCTGAGATGCTGCTTGGCCTGCTGTGTTCATCCAGCCTCACATTTTATCAGCTATGTGTGAGCCTTCTTTCCCTCCATGTAATACCCTTACAGTTTAGAAGCCAAAAACAGTATTATAAGTGATAGGAGTCGTAACAAACAAAAACAAAGTTGTGGGAAAAGCTCAGCAGGTCTGGCAGCATTTATGAAGGCAAAAACAGAGTTAACGTCTCGCGTCCAGTGACCCTTCCTCAGAAGTCAGAAGGACTTGCCTGTGTCACTGTGATGTTGGCTCAGGCCCTGTGATGCTGGCCCTGTAGACCACTCATTCCATTAGATTGCTTCTGATGGAAACTGCAGGTCACTCTTCCCAAACATTTTCACAGCGATTCAACTAGAGGCCACTCATCCCAGTTTGTTTAATTGTGATGATGATTGTTGGATTGCTTCGTTGAGATGCTGACTTTAGACAGGTCTTCATTTACTGTATTGCAAACTTCAGATTATTCTTCAGGAACCTTTTCACTGAGTTGCTCACTGCAGACCACTTTTCCCAGCCTGCTGCACTGTGCTGCTGAATTCAGACTACTCTTTATCAATTGCATCACTGTGATGCTAACTGCAGCACACTCTTCTCAGTTCTCTCCACTACGATGCTGATTGCAGACCACTCTTCCCAGGCAGCTTCACTGGGATTCTGACTGCAAGCCGCTCCTTGGACACTATTACATGGTGATGCTGACTTCAGGCCACTTTTCCCAGGTTGTTTCGATGTGATGCTTCCAGCACACTACGCTTCCCAAACTGTTTGACTGAGATGACGACTTCAGGACAGTTTTGTCAGACTGTTTCGATGCTGACTTCAGGTAACTTTTCATACACTATTTCACTGAGGTGCTCACTGCAGACCATGCTTTATTATCTTTATCACTGCAGTACTGACTGAGTGCCATTATTTCCGGTATTTTTCCTGAGTTGCTTGCTGCAGAACACACATTCCAGATTGCTTCTTTGCGATGCTCACTGCAGCCCACTCTTCCCAGTCTGTTACACTGTGACACTGATTGCAATGGACACTTTCCTGTGGTTGCACCGCAGACTACTGGCCACACATTCCAGTGGGCCTTACTGAGATACTTACTGCATTTCACCCTTCCCAGACTATTTTATTGTGATGTTCACTCTCGGTCTTTTTCCAAGGTTGCTTCGGTGTGATAGTCACCACAGGGAAATCTTCCCAGATTGCTTCACTGCGATGCTGACTTCAGGTTACTCCTCCTGGCAATTTTTAACCATCCTTCTGTAAGCACATTGACACACGTCCACTCCCTCCATCACAGCAGATCTGTAAGATGTATTGCAGAAATTCACCAAAGATCCGCAGAACACACCTTCCTTATCCACGACCACTCCCATCTGGAATGACATGGACAGCAGAAACGTGGGGACACCATCACCTGCAAGTTCCTCTCCAAGCCACTCACCATCCTGACTTTGAAATATATCGTCGTTCCTTCACTGTTGCTGAATGATAATCCTGAAATTCCCTCCCTGATGGCATGGTGGGTCAAGCCACATCAAACTGACTGCAACAGTTGGAGAAGCAGCTCACCACCACATTCTCAACGGCAGTGAGGGACAGGTAATAAATGCTGGCCAGTCAGTGACACACAGATACCACAAATAAATCCAACAATCACTCGAAATCTACTCCCACTCATTCTCGCTCCTTTCTCTCTTCACTTTCTCCAGCCCACTCTTAATTGTAATAACCTCGATCTGTTGTACTCTCAGCCTTCTTCTCTCCAAGGAGAACTGCCCCAACAGCTTTAATCTACTCTGATGAATGACAGTTCTCGTTCCTACAACCATTCTTATGACCTCTCCTGTACTCTCTCCAATGCATTCACATCTTTGTGATAAGGTTGTGACCAGATCTGAACACAATCCCCCAAATGAGCTTTCACAGGTGCCATGAACAAATACTGCAGTATCTCTTTGCTGTTGTCATCCACATCCTGCCAATGAAGCCAAGAACACTCAATGTTGTATCAATAGCTCTCCACATCTGTTCTGCAGCCGTCACTGACCTATGTATATGTACACCTCGGTCCCTCTACACCTGCTTCCCCTTTCCAATTGGACCCCCTGTTTTATATTGCTGTTCAAAGTTCCACTGGCCACAGTGATCACCTCACTCCTCTCGACACTGAAATTCTGACGATTCTCTGCCTGCTCCATTGAATTCTCCAAGTAATTTTGGAATTCCATTCTGACCTCCTCACAGTTTCTCAAGCTTCGAACATTTGTGTCAACTTGGAAATTGTCCAATGCTTATGAAAAACCAAATTAATCATATCAGCAAAAATAAGTGTCCCAACACTCTCCTTCTGGCGAAATCTACTCCAAGCATTCCTGCCCCTCACCACACACCCGTCACTCCCCCTGCCCCCACCCCCATCCCAGTAACTCCATTGAGCATTGCAGTATAGAAACTTCAACACATGAGAAGTAGTAGGTCATTGGAACATTCTCTGCCATTCAATATTGCCAGTCATCTAACTCACTCACTGGTCCTACTTTCTCCTTGATAACATTATAACACTTTAACTCCAAGAACAAAGTCAAAATCCTTCCTGAAATTTTGCCATGTTTTATATTTAGCCACTTTCTGTGGCAAAGAATTTCACAGAGTCACCACTGTCTGCGCAAACACATTTCTCCTCATCTCAGTCCGAATTGGCCTACCCCATATGCTTGGACTGTGACTCCTGGTTCTGCGTCATTATCCTCTACTCCTCAGTATGCGACCACTTTGCATCCATGAAGCTACTTGTCCTTACTATTTCATGATCGATAAACTTCTTATGGCAAAGGAAAAGGTAGCTCTCATTTCTGCCTTTTGTGTGAGAAAAGTCTTGGAATATTCCCTACAAGTTATACACTCATGTGGGCTGGTTGACAGCATTATAGAAGAGATGTTGCATCGATGAGTTCTTTTGCAGGATGTGTTGTGACAGAGCCTCGGTTGCTGGGCATCTTGCAATCACTGCTTCCAACTCTAACTTGATATAAAATGTGCATCGTTGATTGAATAATAAACAGGATCAAAGGGTCGA
The DNA here is from genome assembly GCF_030684315.1 of Stegostoma tigrinum. Taxonomy (NCBI): domain Eukaryota; kingdom Metazoa; phylum Chordata; class Chondrichthyes; order Orectolobiformes; family Stegostomatidae; genus Stegostoma; species Stegostoma tigrinum. The sequence goes on from NW_026728070.1 coordinate 507,381, forward strand.
GGTTGGTGTTCTTTCTTGGTAATGCTCACTCTGAGCTGACCTTTGCTGAATTTGTACTAGAATAAGGTATCAGGCACATGCTGCTTTACAGCCTGTCTTTCTTACTCTCCCTGTTCAATATGTGAAGGAAGGATGCTCGTGAGAGAGGGTCTTAGCATCATAGAGATATAAAACACACAATAAAACCTTCAGTTGCTCACGTGTGAGTTCAGTTCCATCATAATCTCAGCATACACCCCCTCCCTCAGTCACAAATTATCCTTAAACTGTGATACCTAGTCCTGGACCACTTAGCCGACAGGAACATCCTCCTTTCTGTTCACCTTGCTGTGCCCTCTTCGAATTTTAGAGACTTCCCACACCATATTTTCCTGATCTCCAGTGAAAGTAGTCCTCGTCTAAATAAATCCAAGAACTGCTGATGTGGAAGATCTGAAATAAATAACAGAAATTGTTGGAGGAACTCAAGAGTTATGGCAGTATCTGTGGAGAGAAAATAGAGTTAATGTTTCAAGTCTTGTTCTGAATCCTTGTTCTGAACAATGGTCATTTGACTCAAAATGTGAATTCTGCTCACTCTCCACAGACCTTCCATACCAGCAGAGTTTCTCCAGCAATTCCTCTTTTTGAGATAGCCCTGTACAATCCAATCTGTGTTCTTATGTCAGAGCTGCCTTTACAGCAATTGGTCTGAGAAACCTTGTTTGCACTTCTACCAGAGCGAGAATTTCTTCCTCTGATGTGATGACAAAACCTACAAACAGTCCAACTGGTGTCGTCTCATGCCCTGTACAATTGCAGCAAGCCACTTCACTTCTTGTGTACGAGAATCATTTTCACAATGAAGGCCAACATATGCAATTCAGCATGGATAACGGCAAGGTGATGGGCTTGAGCACGGCAAATAGGCATGGAATATGCAATGAACAATGGGACCCTAAGAGGTTTAGATGATCAGAGGGGCATTGGCACACATATCCCAGTACCTTAAGGTAATAGGTTAGCTAAAGGAAGTGGGCCCTAAAAAACATACAGAACACTTGCCTTTATTAGCTGAGGCATAGATTTTAAATGCTGGGAGGTAATGATGCAACTGCATGAAATGTTGGTTAGGCCACAGCTATCCTGGAATTTACATGATATAAGGGATGTTGCCTACACTGTAGAGTTTTATTTGGAAGGGAAATTGGACAGACTGAGGTTGTTTTCCTTGTGGTGATTCATCAGGGGCATGTTTGAAGCACGTAAAAATGATGGGATGGAAAGGTGGAATATTTGCCCTTGAATGGGGGATGAATGACAGGGAGACATAGATATAAAGTAAGGGGTAGGATGTTGAGAGGACACAGGGCAGAAATTGTGTTCACCCAGACAGTGGTGTAAATCTGGAAATCATTGTTTGTGAGGAAGGTGGAGTCAGAAGCCCCAAGAAACACAGTAATGGTATTAAATGTGCACTTGTGATGCCAGGGTGTATAATGCCTGGCAAAATCAATTCAATGCAGATAAGTGTGAGGTGCTGCACTTTGGAAAGTCAAACCAAGGTAAGACCTACACAGTAAATGAATAGATCCTGAGGTGTGTTGTAGAACAGAGGGAGCTCGGAGAACAAGTACATAGCTCAGTGAAAGCAGTGTTACAGGTGAACAGGGTGGTGAAGAAGGCATGTAGAGTGCGAGTGTTCATCAGTCGAGGCATTGAGCATTGGAGTTGGGATGTCATGTTACAATTGTCTAAGTCATTGGTGAGGCCACACTTGGAATACGGTGCACAGTATTGGTCACCCTGTTACAGGAAAGACATGGTTAAACTGGAAAGAATGCAAAGAAGATTTATGAGGACATTCACAGGATTAGTAAGGCTGAGAGAAAGGGAGACATTACACAGATTATTTGGAAAATTATTTGCACAGGCACATTTAAGAGAAGTGTCTAGAGGGATATGGACCAAGTGAGGTCAATTGGAACGAGCTCAGTGGGCATCAGGTCGGCATGGATACGTTTGCGCTGATGGGCCTGTTTCCTTGCTATATTGCTCTATGACTCTCTGACTATATGGCTCTAAGGATAGCGGTCAAGTACTGAAAAATGTGTTTCGTGTGGTTAGGTGCTTGATTTTGTATTTCCATACGATTACTGAGAGCTTTTTGGAGCTCAGAATAAATTAGGAAATAACGAATATCCCACAGTTTGAGAGAGAAATAAAGAGACAGAGTGTGAGTGAGGGAGAGAGAAAGAGAGGGACAGAAAGAGAGAAAGAGCGAGTGTGGTGGAGAAAGAGGATGATAATTTGGAAAATCAAATGTTTGAGAATATGACCCAAATTGTTTGGAATGTATCCACAACCACTAAATAAAGAGAGCAGGAGGCTGGAATGTGACAACTGGTGGCAAGTTTTTCTCATCAAAATTCTACCAGCTTACTGCAGAATATGTCGTACCATCATGAGACTCACAGATCAATCATAGAGCCATAGAGACACACAGCACAGAAACTGACGCTTCGGTTCAACCGATCCATGCCCACCAGGTATCCTGAATAAATCTCGTCCCATTTGCCATAATTTGGCCCATATCCCTCTCATTCCATACACACACCACCCTCTGCATGAAAATCTTGCCCCTTGATCCGTTTTAAACCTTGGCCGTCTTACTTTAAACCTATGTCCCCCAGTTTTGGCCTCTCCCAAATTTGGGAAAAGATTTTGTCTTTTTACCCTATCCATGCCCTTCACGATTTTATGAACCTTTATAAGGTCACCCTCAGGGTCTGACGTTCCAGAGAAAGTTGTCCCAGTCTGTTCAGCCTCTCCCTTTAACTCAAGCCTTCCAACCTGGCAACATCCCTGTGAATCTTTCCTGATCCCTTTTAAGTTTAACAGCATCTTCACTGAAGCAAAGACACCAGAATTGCATGCAATATTCCAATAGTGGCTTAGCCAATGTCCTGCAACATGACCTCCCAACTCCTAAACTCAATTCACTGACCAACAAAGGCAAGTACACCAAATGCCTTCTCCACTATCCCGTCTACCTGTGTCTCCACGTTCAAGGAACTATAAACCTGCATTCCAAGGTCCCTTTGGTCAGCAACACTCCCCAGGACTTTACCATTAAGTGTATAAGTCCTGTCCTGATTTGCCTTTATAAAATGCAGCACCTCACATTTATCAAAATTAAACTCCACTTCAGAGTGTAAAATATATTTATAATTCCATAATCACTATTGTTGGGGTGCCTGGCAATCTTTCTGAACAGCTGCTTATTCCATAAACCGTGATGCTTGACTGAAGTTACTGTTTACTTTCTTCTCTTCACTGCTCACAATATTTCTGGTAATTCCTTACACACAGCTCACCATTAATAAGTCCTGTTGTTTCTGTCGATATGTATACACACTTGCTTGTCTCTGGTTTCTCAGCAGCTCAGACATTCTTGTTTGAAATTATACTGCTGGCTTGTTACAAACTTTCTTAAAAACTCACATGTCCATAAGCACTTGCAATTATGTCACTCGTCGCGGGATGTGGGAACTTACAATGGAGGAGGTGGCACAGTGGCTCAGTGGGCGGCACTACTGTCTCGCTGTACCAGGGTCAATTCCAGCCTCGGAAGACTGTCTGAATGGAGCTTGCGCATTCTCTGCATGTTTGTGTGGGATTTCTCCAGTTGCTTCAACCAGAAATTAAGATCAGAGATAATGGGAACTGCAGATGCTGGAGTATCCAAGATAAAAAAGTGTGAAGCTGGATAAACACAGCAGGCCAAGCAGCATCTTAGGAGCATGAAAGCTGATGTTTCAGGATAGACCCTTCATCAGACAGGGGGATGGGGAGAGGGTTCTGAAATAAATAGGGCGATAGGGGAGGCGGATCAAAGATGGATAGAGGAGAAGATAGATGGAGAGGAGAAAATAGGTTGGGAGGTGGGGAGGGGATAGGTCAGTCTGGGGAGGATGGACAGGTCAAGGAGGCAGGATGAGGTTAGTAGGTGGGAAATGGAGGTTTGGCCTGAGGTGGGGGGGGGGAGGGGATAGATGAGAGGAAGAACAGGTTTGGGAGATGGGGACAAGCTGGGCTGGATATTGAACTGTGATAAAAACAGAACATTTTTTCTTTCTGTTTTTGACTGCATTTTTTAACTTTGAAGTAACAAGAACAGATATTGTTTCTGCAATTTCAAGCTTAGAGAATGATTTCTCTACTTTAGTTTCTGGTCTGATCTCATTTGAAAAAATACTCACCCTTGAAGCAAGATCTAATGTGGTTCGGATATAATCAAATCATATCCCGAAACAAGGTCAATGTTTGGGAGTAAGCAATGGTAATTACCAGTAAGTTTGATCTGTGTGTTAGTTTATTGCACATTGTTCCTGCAAAGTGCCACATTGATATCACTGGTTTATTAGCAAGTCATGCATTTTGACTGAACTGGCACCGGTACTAAGGTGAGATATAGCTCCTTGCAAGATATGCATCTCCACTGGAAACTGTACAGATTAAACTTTTCACCATGTTTTCATCGGCAGATTTGGGACGGGGAGGGGATTGGTGTCCTTGAAAAGAGATCTGTTGTGATAAGAAAGGAGAGGTGCATGTCAGAAATCAGGATGGCTGAGTGGATTGGTGCTGTCAATTATATCTGGCAGCAGCTAGTTTTTTTTTCAGAAAGCAGGGCCTCGGACTTGCGCTCCCACATCTTATGGTTCTGTATATATTTTAAAAACCTGTTTGTTGCAGTTTATAGGCATCCGTTATAAAAATATTTCCTAAAAATATACAAGCAAATCTTGCACTGCAAGGCCTCAACAAAGAATTAGTCCCTGTTTGTACTTACAAAAAGTGTTTTTGCATTTTTTTATGGGCTGTCTCAATATGGCAAATGGCCAAACAGTCATACTTGAGACTTAGGACTCAAGTTAGGTCTAACTTTTGGGTGCTGTAACCAATGCTGTGGACTATCTCTTTTAGCATCATAAACCTATCAAGGCGCTTTGTGAAACAGGGAGAAGACATGGAGGGGTAAGCAGCAAGTTATTGGAGATGACAGTAAGCATGATTGAGACATGATAGATTTTGCAGAGGCTTTGAAAAGCAAAGGGTGAAGCATTAAAACAATAAGAAGTCGGGAGGATGTTCCAGAGCAGGTAACTATAATATCATGGGATTCTGCCGCTGGTATAAGGGGCAGAGAGAAGAACCCCAGATTCAAGAGATTTAATGTTGCAGGCTGCAATATCGGGTGAGAGGTCACTTCATGGCCAAGTTGACGTTATGAAGAGGTTTGTAATGAAGGAAAAATATTTTGCTTAGAGCACAGGACAGGAACTTAGCGTGAAGGTACCAATGAGAAAACAACATTTACTGTGTCCAGTCAATGAAGTTTTGGACCAGAATTAGTTTCAGATGCAGCCTGGGAGGCTGGAAAGTAATGCACAGATGAGAATAAATATACATTTTCCTAACATCGTCTGTGGCCTGAGAACTTCCTAGAGCATTTTATAGCCAATGAAATATTTCTGAAGTGCAGTCACTGCTGCAATGTAGGAGACACAGTCGCTAGTTTGTGTATGGCAAATGTCCACAAAGATCAATCCAATAATAACTAAGTTATCTGTTTTTGTGCTGTTGTTTAAGTGATACATTTTGGTCAAAGGAATGGTAGGCATCAGAATACTGTTTGCGCTTGTGTTTTTAAATGTCGAATGATCTTCTGTCAGTCTGTGGTTGATGTTTTTGCTGGTACAGATGCTAAATGTGGACTATCCCTTGAAGGCATCAAAAGGAAGCCATTGAGGGAATTAAAATGAAGTTAAAACTCAATTCAAAACAATGACAAACAAGCATGGATTAGGATCCATAACAACTTCATGAACTGAAGAAGTATAATACAAAGCTTGGTAGATATTGTGCCCCTCAGAGAATTCATAACAATATATAGAGAAGTAAACAACAAAATAATTGAGCTGCAACAAATGAACCATTAAGTTTGCTGATGCTTGTATGATTACAATTAACAAGTCAACTATGTTCATTAAGAAAGCAGAATGTTTGATGATTGCTATGGGATTTAGTATCTATGCTGCAGGCTCAGAAGTACAGAGGTGGCATATGACATTTCATAATGGACAGAAGATTAAGATGAGTAATTGTATCTGTCCAAAATGTTTCCATTCAAAGCACATTATCTTTACATTGGAGGGGAAAGTTCAGATCATCTTTTTGTCAATGGATCAAACTTGGAATTCAGAAGCAATGGCCGAGAAGTTCTATGCCAGGCCACTATAGATGCACAAATCTCACATTTTCTAAGTTGTTGAAAATGCTATTGGTTTTAGATTTGAATATGCTGTATTACATACTTGAACATATTTTCATATTCAGCAAAAATACATTTTAGAAATCAAAATATTTTGTTGCAAATTTCCTTTCAACTCCCTTGCATTGGTGTGTTGTAATTGCAATGAGTAGGCTTTCCTCAAAGGTCCAGGACAAACTCCTGAAGAAGTATCTCGGCCTGACACATTGACTCTCCGACTCCTCTGATGCTGCCCGACCTGTTGTGTCCCTTCAGCTCTACACTATCGACTTAACACAAACACATATTTTCAGCTTGAGAGGTTTCAGCCCAGAGTTTATGAACATACAGGGACTGCAGTACATCAGGGAGGGGGCAACTTACCTCGACACTATATTCCAGGAACCAGTCAAAGCTGAGTCAACATGATTTTGCAAAAGGGATGTCATTTTTAACCAATTATTAAAGTTCTTTTATGTATTCACATGTGCAGTGGACAAAGGAAAACTTGTGGATTTCGTATACTGAGATTTTCAAGAGACATTTGAGAAGGTGCCACATCAAATGTTGCTGTGGAAAACAAAAGCTCATTGGCATGGACAGAAGATTGGTGAGATGTGACAAGTGATGTGCCACAGGGATTGCTACTGGGACCTCAACTATTTATAATGAATGTAATGACTTGGTTGAAGAGACTGAAGATATGGTTGCTAAATTCCCCGATGACACAAAGATGGGTAAGAAGCTAGATACGCTACAGATTGGGTTCACAGGTCGGCACAACATCGAGGGCTGAAGGGCCTGTACTGCAATGTAATGTTCTATGTTCTCTGTTCTATATTCAATCAAAGCATGGCTCATTCAATTATAACCTCTATTCTGTTTTTCAGCCTATCACTGTTGAACATTTCCATTTTGCATGCTTGACAAAAATTTCTCCACCCTTGCCTTCAAAGATATTCAAACATCCTGACCACATCTACTCTGTCAAGAACATCGAAGATCTAGGAAACTTGCATCAAATCTACGCATGTCCTTCCCGAGTCCAAGGGATACAAAGCTATCCTGTTTAATTTCTATTCATAATACACCCCAACCCACTTATTCCAAATATCAGTCTCGGAAATGTTTACTGAATGGCCCTCAATTAATTTACATCCTTCCTTAAATGAGGCCAACGCTGTGCACATTTGACTGGATACAGTCTCACGAATGCTTTCCTATGTTAAAGCAAAACTTTCTTCGCTTTTTATAAAATTCCCCTTGTGATGAATAATCAGCTTCTATCAGCTTTTCTGATTGCATGCTGTTCCTGTATGTTTGTTTTTTTTAAGATAATCCACCTATACAGCATGCAAAACAACACTTCTCAAGGCATATCGCGACATGTGACAACAACAAATCAAATCAAATTGTGGATTTTCTGAAATCTCTGGCCATTTAGATAACATGAATCATTTCATTTTTCCAACCGAAATGGACAGTTTGACTTTTATTTTTCCTCTGTACTTGATTTTGCAGATCTTTCCCCACTTCTGGGAAGCCTGGGATAAAGAAAACCAGTGCATTAGTATTTCATGAGCCATGTCATTTAAGCTGTTCGGATGTCTTTAAAGACATGGGGACTTGTTTGATCACAGCTGCAGTAACTTATTAAGTACAGCTTCTTTGGAACTTGTAATTTCCGCAAATTCCCTGCATACTTTCATTTCAGCCCTCACGTGATGTTACATTTGTCGTTGTCGATTTTTAAACATCCTGTCTGTTACCTCATATTCTAAACTTATTTTACAAAATGTTTCGTGGTTTTCTTGCTCTTCTGTTCATCTGTTGTGTATGCCCAGGGCTTGTCCGCAAGGGGTTGGCTCCTTTACAATGTTTAGGGTGGAAACTAGAGACGTGCAGTATCGTGAGGTTATCTGTGGGCTTGTGATAGGGTCAGGTACTGAGGTGTCCGCCCTTGATGGAGATGTGTTTGTCGAAGCATGAGACTGATTCTGAAAAGTAATCCATGGTAAGTCTGACAGTGGGAAGAAACTTGTTGATATTGAATCACAGAATCCCTACAGTGTGGAAACAGGCCCTTCAGCCCAAAAACCCCACATTGAACCTCATAGCATCCCACCCAGATCCATCCCCCTGTTACCCACCACTATTGCTGTGTTGTCGCTTCAACTGACAAAGGTGCAACACTTCAAGGGCTTGTGAATTCAGATAAGCCTGTTGGACTGTAGACTCACCTCTGACCTTGTCAGGCCCAGCCCAATACCAGCACCACAACATCATAATGGCCATGGCATGAGCAGTTCACTTGGTTGTCATAGTTGACCTGAGATTTAGGTATATTCTGTTTTCATTTAATTCAGAGACGTTTTCATTTCCTGTGCATAATTCCTGTGTGTAGCATTCATCCCTTCCTGCTTTAGACAGTGACAGAATCAGGGACACAGTGCCTGGTTTTGCGCTGTTATGATTGTTGTTTTGCTATCACAGACTTCAAACCCCTTGACTCCTTTTGCAACATTTCCGAACTCACAAATCCCATTTGTTCTTCTTCTGCTGTTCAATGCTTTGACTGTGTCATTCATATTTTAATGGCTAGCACAGCACACAGAAACTCCAGGCTCACAACGTTGAAGACAATCCTAGAGATTGGAGAATAAAAGGAAATCATTATTTTACTCCTGTGTTATCTCTGGGAATTTCATCTTGTTATGGGCAATGGTCATGGTGTATGCTGGTGGTCTGGTTTTCCCTCATATTTCCCCATACCTTGCCCCATTATTCTGCAAGTCTGCTGGTGGAAATTGGTTTAATGGGAAGGTCGCCATTCCAGTCAGTTTATCACTGATACATCTATCATGATTAGCTCGTGCTGAATATTATTAAACAATATTTTACCTGTAGGGTTAATCACTAATCCATTGTGAGCGCTGGGTACATGTGGGACAAGCTGGAGGAGGAGTCTTCACTACCGACCTTAGCCAAGTTTTAATTTAGTATGTGAGGGCTTCTCCCCAGTGGGGCTTCAATGGGTCCTAACTGTGACCATTTGTCCACGCTGTGTGCTGAGCATGTCACTGCGGTGCACCTGTTCTTGGAGAAATCCCACCAATTGTCTGTGATGTCACATTCATATAACACAATGCAGAAGTCCCATTGGGTTTTCTGCACACCATAACTGAAAAAGATATGCATGAACAGAAATCGATCCTGCGTTAGATTCTGATCGACCAGATTGCCCACTCTATCTGTGGTACAGTCATAATTGTAACAGTCTGTTCTCTCACAGGGTCTATGTTGCAGACAGTGTGGAGAATATCAATGCCTATAAATCTGAACATTACAGGTAATCAGAAAGCTAACATTCGCTTCCTTAAATGTGCACAAATACTGAGCGGCTGCAGCCCTTTTTGGCAGGGAACGCCAATGTTTTACAACACTTTGGGAAAAATAAACAAGTTATCTTCTTCACAGACTCAGGTAGCATCACTTTCATGCTTAATCACACCCACCTACACATTTACTACATATACCTCCAATCGTTTTGTAAGTTTCAATGAGATCACATCTTCGAAATTCAAGAATCTGAATGTTAATTTTGCCGAATCTTTCCTTATAGGAGAATTCTTTCATCATGGAGTACACTTTGAGTGAATGTTGGTTGCACTGTCTCCATGACAATGATATCTTCCCTCAGATAAAGAGACTAAAACTGCAAGCAGTTTTCCAGGTGTTGTCTCACCAAATGATTGTCGTTTGCTGTTTCAAAACTACTGCAGAAACCAGGGAGACAGTTCCACGCTCGCGGACTTTGAATAATTCTCTATCTTCTTCTGAGGAGTTCACTTACCTGAAGATTAGTCATTCATTCATTGGCAGTGCCTCACTGACAAGGATGACTTTCCTTCACTCTCTCACAGTGAGTCCATAGGTGGCTGTACAGTCAGGTGCAGCTTCCACACTCTCTGTTACATCTGAGGCCAAAGGTGGTCATGGGAAAGGGTGGGTGGGGCATTGGTGTGGTGGCACGAAGCCTACACTGTTTCGCCTGGTTTCCACGTTTGTCCTACGGCAAGTCTCAAGATGTTCAATGCATTCCCAGATGCTCTTCCCCATTCACTTTGGATGATCTTGTGCCTGTGATTCCCAGGGGTCTGAGGTTCACAGCAGGGAGCTTCCCCCATAGTTACCACAGTTGGATTTTTTCCCTCTTTTGAAAGTGCTCACAAATGTGGCATCTCTGACCTCTCCCAGGATGCTCTCCCCCTTCCAGATAAGGCAGACAAGAGAATGTAGCTTCTGCAGGAGCTCTTTGCCTCTGCAATTCCATCCCATGTCCTCCAGCAGACTTGTTGTTCTTGACCTGTTGGACGGCCTTCGCTATTTCCTGCAGAGCTGGGGTGTTGCTGAAGCTGTGGCGGGTCACATGCTTTGGGCTGTGTTCAAGGATGTTCAAAGCAACGACAGAGCGTGAGTGGAGGAAGATAAACAGTCGCACGGCTGGTACCTGATAAAAGGCCGTGCACAGACCAATCCATTTGTTGTTGCCACCCAGCAATATCTGTACACAGCCATTCAGCTCCAGCTCATCTGCAGCCACTTCAATTCCTGCTTGTTCCAAACTGCTGCCCAACAATACATCCCATAATAGACAGTTTACCTGCTTGGAAAAACACTTGGAAATCCTTTAAAACTCTGGTTTTAGAACAATTATTACTTATTTCAGTCCATAAACATCAAAGAGAAATGTGAGGATAAAAAGACTCAGTGTTTACAAGCCAAATTGGAACTGCCTGGAGTTCTGTCATAACTGGGCAAGAGGACTCACTGTGCAGGAGCTGTAAAGCAGGCTCAATGGGCTTGATATCTTATCTACAGGGTCAGTGATATGGACACAGGGGACTCAGTCTGCTGTCTCAGGTTTCAGTGACACTGTTATAGTGGGGTCAGTCTGACCTCTCCCTGGCAGTCTCAGAGACAGAGGAGTGCACTGCAAAGGCTTATGCAGTCAGAAGGCTATTGGAGTAGCTTTTGTGTACAGGGCTTGTCTCTCTCGTTGATCGATCAGAACATCAAATCTCCCACCAGAAAATTGTCTTCATAATTGTTGTCTTAAATTACTCAGCATGGATTACATTTAACGTCAATGACATTTTAAATAGTCATGGGAAATATCATTTCAACATTCCAGGGCAAACATATTTGTATATAAGCAGTCTGTACCACTGACGCTAGCCACATTTCATATCACTTCAAAAAGGATTTTTCAATTTACATTAGTCCAATCCAATGTGTGAATGGACAAATTCGCATTTGACAACATAGAATTATAGAAAGCAAGGAAATTGGGAGTAGTAGAAAGCAAATACACACCCCCAAAGCACCCAACATGATCACAAACTGGTTTGCAGTACAACACCTTAAGCCTGTTCTCTCTCCATATCCATGGATGGGTGGGGGGCTTGGCCTTCATGGGTTTATGTTTATATTTAGCCCCTTCAGGCTCTGACACGCCAGCAAAGACCCTCACCATTGTCTTCCATCTATTTTATGTCACCCACAAAGTTTGTCATAGTGTATTCAATTTCCTCACCCGAATCATGAGCATAGATAGTAAGATGTTTTGGCCCCGTTACTGATCCCTGAGGCAAACCAATCGCTATAGGTTGCCGTCAAAAATATGTCCATTTCTCCTGACTCCCCATCTTCTATCATTTAACCAATTCACCATCAAAGCTAACGTACTGTCCCATACACCTTGGGGTCAGACTTGTTAAGTACATTATTGAACACAGTTTTGATGGAAATATGAAATTGACTGGTTACCTTTTATTTGTACATTGTCCCCTTCCACCCCACACCAAGAATTGTAACATATTTGTCAGGTAAGATTTGCCCATCATGAAGCCATACTGAACCTGCTCAATCATTTATAAATATTCTACTATTACACTCTTCAGAGCAGACCAAAACATTTTCCCAATAACCAACTCATATACTAGGAGTCACGATTTCAAGGTGACAGGGGAAAAGTTTAAGGGAGATATGCATGGAAAGTTCTTTACGCAGAGGGTGTTGGGTGCCTGGAATGCGTTGCCAGCGGAGGTGGTAGAGGTGGGAACGATAGCGTCATTTAAGATATATTGAGACAGATACTGAATGGGCAAGGAGCAGAGGGATATAGATCCTCGGAAAATGGGCAACAGATTTATATAGAGGATTTGGATCGCCACAGGCTTGGAGCGCCGAAGGGCCTGTTCCTGTGCTGTAATTTTCTTGCTCTTTGTTCTTTTCTTTAAGCAAAATGGCCTCTGTTACTTTGTCCCTTCCTTTTTTATATATACACAGCTCTTACATTGACAGTTTTTCAATGATCTGGGACTATTCCAGGTTCTAAAGCTTCTTGTAATATTACAGCCAGTGCATCCACTATCTCTGAAACTGCACCATTTACCAACCCAAGAAGTCTGTCACACTTGAGCGACTTTTGGTTCACAGAACATACAACGTAGAACAATACAGCGCAGAATTGGCACTTCGGCCCTCGATGCTGTGCCGACCTGTGAACTAATCTAAGCCCATCCCCCTACACTACCCCATCATCATCCATATGCTTAGCCAAGGACTGTTTAAATGCCCCTAATGTGGCTGAGTTAACTACATTGGCAGTCAGGGTGTTCCACACCCTTACCACTCTCTGAGTAAAGAACCTGCCTCTGACATCTTCCTTAAATCTATCACCCCTCAATTTGTAGCTATGACCCCTCGTACAAGCTGATGTCATCATCCTAGGAAAAAGACTCTCACTGTCCATCTGATCCATTCCTCTGATCATCTTGCATGTCTCCATTAAATCCCCTCTTAGCCTTCTTCTCTCCAATAAGAACAGACCCAAGTCCCTCAGCCTTTCTTCAAACTTACTAACCCATCCATCTATGCCTGCGTCCAAATCATTTACAAAAATGACAAACAGCAGTGGTCCCAAAACAGATCCTTGAGGCACACCACTAGTAACCGGACTCCAGGTTGAAAATTTTCCATCAACCACCACTCGTCGCCTTCTTACAGAAAGTCAATTTCTAATCCAAACTATGAAATCTCCCTCAATCCCATGCCACTGTATTTTTTCCAATAGCCTACCATGTGAAACCTTATCAAAGGCTGTTCTGAAGTCTATGTACACCACGTCTAGTGCCCTACCTTCATCCACATGCTTGGTCACCTTCTCAAAAAACTCAATGAGGTTTGTGAGACACGACCGGCCCTTACTGTTCTATGTTCTATGTTCTATGTTCCCTTTAAAACAGTCTTTTGCTAAGCATATGGATGATGATGGGGTAGTGTAGGGGGATGGGCTTAGATTAGTTCACAGGTCGGCGCAGCATCGAGGGCCGAAGTGGCAGTTCTGCGCTGTATTGTTCTACATTGTATGTTCTGTGAACCAAAAGTTGCAGCTCTATATAAAACTTTGGTTAGACCACACTTGGAATACTGCGTCCAGTTCTGGTCACCCTATTATAGGAAAGATGTGGATGCTTTGGAGAGGTTCAGAGGAGGTTTACCAGGATGCTGCCTGGACTGGAGGGCTTATCTTATGAAGAGAGGTTGACTGAGCTCGGTCTCTTTTCATTGGAGAAAAGGAGGAGGAGAGGGGACCTAATTGAGGTATACAAGATAATGAGAGGCATAGATAGAGTTGATAGCCAGAGACGATATCCCAGGGCAGAAAAGGCAGAAAACGAGGGGTCATAGTTTTAAGCTGGTTGGAGGAAAGTATAGAGGGGATGTCAGAGGCGGGTTCTTTACACAGAGAGTTGTGAGAGCATGGAATGCATTGCCAGCAGCAGTTGAGGAAGCAAGGTCATTGGGGACATTTAAGAGACTGCTGGACATGTATATGGTCACAGAAATTTGAGGGTGCATACATGAGGATCAATGGTCAGCACAACATTGTGGGCTGAAGGGCCTGTTCTGTGCTGTACTGTTCTATGTTCTATGTTCCCTCAACAAAAAACATTAACACATAATGTGAATAGTTGGGTCCTGCCACAGATCCCTGTGCCACTCTGACAGTTACTGCCTGCTGATTTGAAAAGGACCCATTCAGTCCTTTTCTTTGTTTCCTGTCTGACAACCAATTTTCTATCCATGTCAAAACACTTGCACCAATCTCATGCACTGTCATCTTAATAATCTTTTGTGTGGGACTTTGTGAAACACCAGCTGAAAGTCCAAATATACTACTTGACTGGTTTCCTTATGTCAACTCTCTTCATTATATCTTCATAGAATTCCAATGGATTTTTCAAGCATGATTTTCCTTCATAAATCAATGCTGACTGTGTCTGATCCTGCCACTTCCTTCTAAATGATTCACTATAAAATCCTTGAAAATAGATTCAGGAAGATTCCCCACTACAGATGTTAGGCTCACTGGTCTATAGTTCCATGTTTTCTCTCAATCTCCCTTTTGGATATTGGAGTGACATTAGCCACCCTCCAATCTGCAGGGTCTGCTCTAGAATATATTGAATCCTGGAAGATATCCAATAATGTATCCATTATTTCTTGTGCCATTTCCTTGATTACTCTGGGATATAGATTATTAGGCTCTCGGGATTTACCTTTAATTCCATTAATTTTCCCAGCACCATTTCTCTACTAATACTGATCTCCCTCAATTCTTCCATCTCACTAAATCTTGCATTCTCCAACAATTCTGGTATCTGAATTGTGCTCTCTTTTGCAAAGACACAACTAAAGTGTGTATTCAGCTGCTCAGCCATTTCTTTGACCCCTTTTATACTTGCCCATGTTTCTGTCAGTAGGGGGCCTACATTTGTCTTGATCAATCTCTTTCTCTACATGTACCTGTAGAAACCTCTTGCACTCAGTCTTTTTGTTCCCGTCAAGCTGTGTCGGATACTGTATTTTCCCAATTCAGAATCAGCCCCTCGGTCCTTTTTTGCTGAATTCTGAACAGCTCCCAATCTTAAGACTTTTTTTTAGCCAATCTGTATGCTTCTGCCTTTGGCCCTGTGACCTATTTTGCTTTTGCCACAGATAGGAATAAACAGTGGTTGCAATTCCCACATGCGTTCCTTGAATGTTTGCCATTGCCTAACCACTGTTATCCCTCTAAGTAACTCTCCCCAATCTATCAAGGCCAACTCACACCACATGTCTTCGTGGATTCCTTTATGAAAGGTCAGCACCACAGTCTCCCAGTCAACTAGGTCACTCTCCATCTTGATATGATATTCTATCATGGTCGCTCATCCACAAGGGGACTCACATGGCGAGATTGGCAATGATGCCCTTCTCTTTACATAGTACCCAGTCTAAGATGGCCTGCTCTCGAGTTAGTTCCAAAAAATATTTGTAAAGAAAACCATCTCAAATGCACTCCAGGAATTCCTCCTCCAACATGCCATTCTGGTATTTTGTTCGTGAACACATAGACGCCTGTCATTTCCATTACATTGGAGCCCCCTGCAGCTACTGCCCTGGTACACCTTTTACCCCTCCCCTCTGCAACAGAACCAACGGCAGTGCAAGGAGTTTGGCTGCTGCTGCTTTCCCCTGAGAGGTCATTCACCTCAACATTATCCAAAATGGAATGCCTGTTTTGCAGGGAAATGGTCACAGTAGATTCCTGCACTACCTGCCTGTCTCTCTTGCTCTGCCTGGTGGTTACCCCTTCCTTTCCTGCCTGCAGAGCCTGATCCTGCAATGTGACCACCTCTCTATACATGCTATCCATGTTACCCTGTGTCTCATGAATGCCCCACAGTGTACCCAGCCACCGCTCCTGCTCTGAAACCCAAGCTTCCGGGAGCTGTAGCTGGAGGCACTTCCTGCACACATGCTGACCCAGGGGACTGGAACCGTCTCCGGTCTGCCATATGGAGCAAGAGGAGCAAACCAAGACCTGAGCTCTCCAGCTATGTGTTACCCCTTTGGAGAATACGTTATATTAGATTAAAACAAATCCAGCTGGTTTTTTCCTGGTCCGTGTACTACCCTTACAGTTCAGATGCCAAAAACAGTGATAGAATTCATAAGGAACAAAAACAAAGTTGTTTGAAAATTCCAGCAGGCCTGGCAACATTGTTGAAGGCAAAAACAGAGTTAACGACTTAGGTCCAGTGACCCTTCCTTAGAACAGTCATAAGGACTTGCCTGTATCACTGTGATGTTGGCTCAGGCCATTCCCTGGAGACCACTCATCCCATTAGATTCCTGATGGTGGAAACTGCAGGTCACGCTTGACAAACATTTTCACAGCGATTCAACGAGAGGCCATTCAGCCCAGTTTGGTTAATTGTGGTGATGATTGCTGGACTGCTTTGTTGAGATGCTGACTTTAGACAGGTCTTCATTTACTGTATTGCAAACTTCAAGTCATTCTTCATGAACCTTTTCACTGAGTTGCTCACTGCAGACCAGTCTTCCCAGTCTGCTGCACTGTGATGCTGAATTCAGGCTACTCTTTATCAATTGCATCACTGTGATGCTTACTGCAGGACACTCTTCTCAGTTCTCTCCACTATGATGCTGATTGCAGACCACTCTTCCCAGGCAGCTTCACTGGGATTCTGACTGCAGGCAACTCCTTGGACACTATTATACGGCGATGCTGACTTCAGGCGACTTTTCCCAGATAGTTTCACTGTGATGCTCCCAGCACACTACACTTCTCAAAATGTTTCACTGAGATGATGGCTTCAAGACAGTCTTCCCAGATGGTTTTGATGCTGACTGTAGGTAACTCTTCATACACTGTTTCACTGAGTTGTTCACTGCAGACCATGCTTTGTGAACTTTATCACTACAGTACTGATTGAGCGCCATTATTTCTGGTATGTTTCCCTGAGTTCCCCCCTATTTTATATTGCTGTTAAAAGTTCCACAGGCCAAAGTGCATCACCTCACTCCTCTCGACATCGAACCTCTTCTGCCGATTCTCTGCCTGCTCCACTGAATTCTCCAAGTAATTTTAGAATTCCATCCAGACCTCCTCACAGTTTCTCAATCTTCCAACATTTGTGTCAACTTGGAAATTGTCCAATGCATACGAAAATCCAAATTAATAATATCAGTAAAAACAAATGTCCTGATACTGTCTTCTGGTGAAATTTACTCCAAGCATTCCTGCCTCTTGCCACACCCCTGTCACTCCCCCTGCCCCCACCCCCATCCCAGTAACTCCATTGAGCATTGAAATATAGAACATTAAAAATATGAGCAGTAGTAGGCCATTGGAACATTCTCTGCCATTCAAAATTGCCAGTCATCTCACTCAGTCACTGGTCCTACTTTCTCACTGATAACATTACAGCGTTTTAACTCCAAGAACAATGTCAAAATCCTTCCTGAAATTTTCCCATTCTTTATAGTTAGCTACTTTCTATGGCAGATTATTCCACAGAGTCACCACTCTCTGTGCAAACACATTTCTTCTCATCTCAGTCCGAAATGGCCTACCCCATATGCTTGGACTGTGACTCCTGGTTCTGCGTCAGTATTTTCTGCTCATCATGATGCAACCACTTTGCATCCATGAAGCTACGTGTCCTTATTATTTCATGATCAATAACTTTCCTATGGCAAAGGAAAAGGTAGCTCTCATCACTGCCTTTTGTGTGAGAGAAGTCTTGGAATATTCCCTACAAGTTGTACATGAATGAGGTCTGGTTACAAACATCATAGAAGAGATGGTGCATCGATGAGTTCTTTTATAGGATGTGTTGTGGCAGGGTCTCAGTCACTGGGCATCTTGCAATCGCTGCTTCCAACTCCAACTTGATATAAAATGTGCATCGTTGATTGAATCATAAACAGCTTCAAAGGATCAAGGTGAAATAACAGCCAGTTGGTGTTGTTTCTCAGTAATGCTGACTCTGAGCTGACCTTCCCTGAATTCAAACAAGAATGAGGTATCAGGCACAGGCTGCTTTACAGCTTCGTTTTCTTACTCCCCTGATCAATATGTGACTAGGATTGTGGAAGGAAGGGTGTTCATGGGAGAGTGTCATAGCATCATCGAGTTATAAAACACAAAAAATAACCTTCAGTCCATCATGTGTGAGTTCAGTTCCATCATAATCTCAGTTTACACTCCCTCCCTTAGTCACAAATTATCCTTAAACTGTGATACCAAGTCCTGGACCACTCAGCTGACAGGAACATCCACCTCTCTCTTCACCTTGCTGTGTCCTCTTAGAATTTTAGAGACCTCCTACACCATATTTTCCTGATCTCCAGTGAATGCAGTCCTAGTCTAAATAAATCAAAGAACTGCTGATGTGGAACATCTGAAATAAATAACAGAAATTGTTGAAGGAACTCAAGAATTATGACTGTGTCTGTGGAGAGAACATAGAGTTAATGTTTCAAATCTTGTTCTGAATCCTTGTTCTGAACGTAGGTCATTTGAGTCGTAATGTGAATTCTGCTCACTCTCCACAGATCTTCCACACCAGCAGAGTTTCTCCAGCATTTCCTCTTTTTGAGATAGCCCTGTGCAATCCAGTCTGCGTTCTTAAGTCACAGCTGCCTTTCCAGCAATTGGTCTGAGAAACCTTGTTTGCACTTCTCCCAGAGACAGAATTTCTTCCTATGATATGATGAGAAGACCTACGCAGTACACCAGGTGTCATCTCACCAAAGCCCTGTACATTTGTAGCAAGACAGTTTCCTTCTTGGGTATGAGAATCATTTTCACAATGAAGACAAACATATGCAATTCAGTCTGGATAATGGTAAGGTGATGGGCTTGGGCACGGCAAACAGGCACGAAATTCATGATGAACAATGGGAGCCTGAGAAGCTTAGGTGATCAGAGGGGCATTGGTGCACACATCCCAGTACCTTAAGGTAACAGGTTAGCTGAAGGAAGTGGTCCCTAAAAATCATATAGAACACTTGCGTTTATTAGCCAAGGCATAGATTTTAAGTGCTGGGAGGTAATGATGCAACTGCTTGAAATGTTTGATTAGGCCACAGCTATTCTGGAATTCACACAATATGAGGCATGTGGTAGCACTGGAGAGGGTGCAGAGGAGATGTTGCCTGCGCAGGAGAGTTTTATTTGGAAGGGAGATTGGACAGGCTGAGGTTGTTTTCCTTAATGAGATTCAGCGGGGGCATGATTGAGGCACATAATAATGATGGGGGGCATAGATAGGATGGACAGGAAGAAAATTTGACCTTGAATGTGGGAATGACAAGGAGATATAGAAAAAAATTGGGCAATAGGAAGTTGAGGGGATCGTATACAGTGAATGGCAAGATCCTGAGGAGTGTTGTGGAACAGAGGGAGCTAGAAATACACAGTTCATCGAAAGCAGCATTACAGGTGGACAGGGTCGTGAAGAAGACATGTATCATGCTGGCCTTCATCGGTCAAGACAATGAGCATTGGAGTTGGGATGTTATGTTACAATTGTATAGGTCATTGGTGAGGCCACGCTTGGAATATTGTTTTCAGGTTATCACTTTGTTATCGGAAAAAACATTGTTAAACTAAAAAAGTGTGCAAAGAAGATTTACGAGGATATTCCCAGGATTAGTAAGCCTGAGATATGGGAGAGGTTAGACAGAACATTCCTTCGAATGTAGGAGAATAAGGGGTAACCTTACTGAGGAGTATAAAATCATGAGGGGCATGGATGGGATGAATTCATGCAGACTTTTTCCCAGAATGGGGAATTGAAAACTAGAGGGCATAGGGTTAAGGTGCGAGGGAAATGATTTCAGAAGGAATTGAGGTGCAACTTTTTCACACTGAAAGTGGTGCGTAAATGGAATGAGCTGCCAGAGAAGGTAGTTGAGGCAGGTACAAAAGCAACATGTAGAAAATGACAGGTGCCTGTGTGGGAGGGGTGCAGAGGGATATGGACCAAGTGTGGGCAATTGGAATGAGCTGAGTGGGCATTTTGGTAAGCATGAATAAGATTGGGCAGACGGGCCTCTTTCCTTGCTGTATTGCCCTTTGACTCTCTGACTATATGGCTCTAAGGATAAGGGTCAAGTACTGAAAATGTCTTTAGTGTGGTTAGGTGCTTGGTTTTGACTCGCACAGCCTCGATGAGCTGATATCTCTCAGCAGCTATGAGTGAGTGTGCGAGAGAAAAAGAGAGGGAGTGAAAGAGACAAAGAGCAATTGGGGTGGAGAAAGAGGATGATAATTTGGAAAAAAAAAATTTGAGAATATGAGCCAAATTGCTTGGAATGTATCTACAACCACTAAAAAAAGAGAGCAGGAGGCTGGAATGTGACAACCGGTGGAAAGTGTTTCTCATCAAAATTCTACCAGCTTACTGCAAATTATGTTGGACCTTCTTACAACTTAAAAATCTATTACAGAGTCATAGAGATACACAGCACAGAAACAGACCCTTTGGTCCAACCGATCCATGCCCATCAGGCATCCTGAATAAGTCTCGTCCCATTTGCCATAATTTGGCCCCTATCCCTCTCATTCTAGACATGCAGCACCCTCTGCATGAAAATGTTGCCCCTTGATCCCTTTTAAATCTTGGCCCTCTCACTTTAAGCCTATACCCCCAGTTCTGGCCTTTCCCAAACCTGGGAGCAGAATTTGACTATTTACCCCATCCATGCCTGTCACGATTTTACGAACCTCTATAATGTCACCCTAAGGCTCTGACACTCCAGAGAAAGTTGTCCCAGTCTGTTCAGCCTCTCTCTTTAACTCAAACATTCCAACTCTGGCAATGTCCCTGTAAACCTTTCCTGATCCCTTTCAAGTTTAACAGCATCTTCACTGAAGCAAAGACACCAGAATTGCAAGCCATAATCCAATAGTGGCGTAACCTATGTCCTGCAACATGACCTCCCAACTCCTGTACTCAATGCACTGGCCAACAAAGGCAAGTACACCAAATGTCTTCTTCGCTATCCTGTCTACCTGTGTCTCCACTTTCAAGGAGCTATAAACCTGCATTCCAAGGTCCCATTGGTCAGCAACACTCCCCAGGACTTTACCATTAAGGGTATAAGTCCTGTCCTGATGTGCCTTTACAAAATGCAGCACCTCACATTTATCAAAATTAAACTCCACTTCAGAGTCCAAAATATATTTATAATTCCATAATCACTATTGTTGGGGTGCCTGGCAATCTTTCTGAACAGCTGCTTATTCCATAAACCATGATGCTTGACTGAAGTTACTGTTTACTTTCTCCCCTTTACTTCTCACAATATTCCTGGTAATTCCTTACACGCAGATCACCATTAATAAGTCCTGTTGTTTCTGTCGATATGTGTATACACTTGCTTGTCTCTGGTTTCTCAGCAGTGCAGACATTCTTGTTTGAAATTATACTGCTATCCTTATGCAAATTTTCTTAAAAACTCACATGTCCATAAGCACTTCCAAATATGTCACTCGTCATGGGATGTGGGAACTTACAATGGAGGAGGTGGCACAGTGGCTCAGTGGGTGGCACTGCTCCCTCACTGTATCAGGCTCCCAGAGTCGATTCCAGCTGATTGGTCAATTCCAAATCTGTTTTCCAGTCTATCTGTGTTGAACTTTCACACTTTGCTTTCTTGACAAAAACCTCCCATTCCCTCCCTTAAAAGGTATTCAAACATCCTGACCACATCTACTCTGACAAGAGCAAAATCTCGGAATCTTCCATCAAATCAACTCAGGTCCTTCCCGAGTCCAATCGAGACAAAGCGATCCTGTTTAATTTCTATTCATACTGCACCCCATCCCACTGATTCCAAATACATGTCTCATAAATGTTTGCTGAATGGCCTCAATGAATTTACATACTTCCTTAAATGAGACCAATGCTGTGCACATTTGGCTAGGTACAGTCTCATAAATGCTTTGCTTTGGAAGGCAAAAGCTTCCTTGTTTCTTTTTATTAAATTCCCCTTGTGTTGAATGATCACTTTCTATCACCTTTCCCGATATTTTGCTGTTCCTGTATGCTCAATATTTTTTACTCTAATCTACCTGTATAACATGCAAAACAACACTTCTCAAGGCACATCTGTATACGTGACATTAATAAATCACACCAAGTTGTGGAATTCTGAAATCTCTCACCATTGAGATAACAAATCATTTCATGGTTTTGGCCAAAATGGGCAGTTTCACTTTTATTTTTCCAATGTACTTGATTTTCCAGATCTTTCCCCACTTCCAGACAGCCTGGGATGATTAAAACCAGTGCATTACCATTTCATGAGCCATGTCATTTGAGCTGTCATGATAATGTCTTTCAAGACACAGGGACTTGTTTGACCACAGCTGTAGTAACTCATTAAGTACAGCTTCTCTGGATGTTGTAATTTCCCCAAATTCCCTGCACACTTTCATTTCGACCCTCACATGTGATGTTACATTTGTCGTTGTCTATTTCCAAAACATCCTGATTGTTACTGCATATTTTACAGGTATTTTTACAAAAGTTTACTGTTTTTTCTTTCCTTCCTGTGTATCACTGCCATGTAAAGTACAATGAACTCTATTTTTGGTTTCAGGAGGAAAACAAAAAGTGCAAAGGCCAGAAACAATTCCACACAATTCCCAAAGGAGCGACCAATCAATACATAGCCCAATTCCTCACGTGTTCTGTCATCCTAATATTGATTTCCAATTTGATTTCATGAAATAGCAATTCCTTCCTCAAGCACAGGAGCTAAGCAATGTTGAAACTATTTTAATACCTCAGCACATTCTCTTTTAATATCTCTCCTGCAACTGAAGAATGTCACATTTGGTACCTCAGTACTGAGGCAAAACTGTCTCCTCTCTGGAACCCTGATATCGTATAACCCCTCTTACTTTTCTCTCGGTGCTAGTCAAATTACTCACAATTCAGGAGAACTGTTGTCTCTCCAAATGTATCACTCACTGTTTAATTATCATGACCAGAAGTCAGATTATATCAGGCGACAGTCCGACAGGTTTATTTGAAATCACAATCCTTTGGAGTGTTTTCCCTCTGTCTTCTGAGGAGGTCGTTGCTGTTTCTTTTGCTGTGGCACATTGGTACTGACAATGCATGACTTGAAAATCGTTTCCCAAACTTATGACGTATCAGTGAAAATCTTTAGGTGTCCATCATATTCCTCCCCATCTCAATGGATGCTGTGTAAGCTCAGGGCTTGTCCATAAGGGGATGGCTCCTTTACAATGTTTAGGGTGGAAACTAGAGACGTGCAGCATTGTGAGATTATCTGTGGGCTTGTGGTAGGGTCAGGTACTGAGGTGACCATCCTTGATGGAGATGTGTGTGTCGAAGCATGAGACTGATTCTGAAAAGTAGTCCATAGTAAGTCTGACAGTGGGAAGAAACTTGTTGATATTGAATCACAGAATCCCTACAGTGTGGAAACAGGCCCTTCAGCGCAACAAGCCGACACTGAACTTCATAGCATCCCACCCAGGCCCATCCCCCTGTAACACACCTGTACTGCTGTGTAGTCGCTTCACCTGATGAAGGTGCAAGACTTCAAGGGCTTGTGATTTCACATAAACCTCTTTATACTGTACACTCACCTCTGACCTTGTCAGGCTCAGCCCAATACCAGCACCACAACGTTATAATGGCCATGGCATGAACAGATCAATTGGTTGTCATCGTTGACCTGAGATTTAGGTATATTCTGTTTTCATTTAATTCAGAAACGTTTCCATTCCCTGTGCGTCATGCCCAAGTGTAATGTTCACGACATCCTCCTTTAGACAGTGACAGAATTGGACGGTTGCTTCACTGTTACTTTGATCGATCTGTAGCAACTTCTTGTCAGAAACTGAAATGCAAATACCGCAATGAAATAACTCAAACTCTTGATCTTCAAACACTGGCTACACCGAGCTTTTTGAAGAACATTTCTTGTTATCTTGTGAAAAGCAAGAAATATTGGCAGGGGCATAGTGCCTTGTTTTGCGCTGTTATGATTGTTGTTTTGCTATCACAGACTTCAAACCCCTTGACTCCTCTTGCAACATTTCCGAACCCACAAATCCCATTTGTTCTTCTTCTGCTGTTCAATGCTTTGACTGTGTCAGACTTATTTTAGTGGTCAGCACAGCACACAGAAAGCTCCAGGCTCAGCATTGAAGACAATCCCAGCGATTGGAGAACAGATGGAAATCATTATTTTACTCCTGTGTTATCTCTGGGAATTTCATCTTGTTATGGGCAATGCTCATGGTGTATGCTGCTGGTTTGGGTTTTCCCTCATATTTCCCCATACCTTGCCCCATTATTCTGCAGGTCTGCAGGTGGAAATTGTTTTAATGGGAAGGTCGCCATTCCAGTCAGTTTATCACTGATACATCTATTATGATTAGCTCGTGCTGAATATTATTAAACAATATTTTACCTGTAGGGTTAATCACTAATCCATTGTGAGCACTGGGTCTATGTGGGACAAGCTGGAGGAAGAGTCTTCACTACCGACCTTAGCCCAGTTTTATTTTGATATGTGAAAACTTCTCCCCAGTGGGGCTTCCCAGGGGATCACTGTCCTCACTGTGACCCTTTGTCCAGGCTGTGCCCTGTGTATGCCACTGCGATGCACCTGTCCTCAGAGAAATCCCACCAATTGTGTGTGATGTCTGCATTCATATAACTATTTGGATTGGAGAGTGATGATCAATGAGCACGGAGTCTGCAGTTGATGAGATAATGGAGACAGTGACTGTCTAATTTGAATGGGAATGATGTGATGGAATGTGAGCTGAGTAATAATCCATGTGGAGACTGACCTGTTGGATCAGAGTCATGGTGGGCCCTGAGCAAGAGTGCTGATAGAAAGGGGAATGACCATTGGAGTGGGAGAGATATTGGTGTGGGAGGGGTCTCACAGGAATATTTCAAATAATGAAAGGAATAAATAGGATAGAAACAGGGAGGTTATTCCCACGGCGGGTGAAACTAGAATTAGGAATCACAGCTTCATAATGAGACAAAGCAGATTTAAAACTGATTTGAGGAAGAACTTCTTCACCCAATGGTTGTGAATCTATGGAATTCCCTGCCCACGGAAGCAGTTGTGGATACCTCATTGAATGTTTTTCCAAGGCAAAAATAGATAGAATTGTGAAGAGTAAAGGAATTAAGAGTTATGGTGAGCAGTAACGTAAGTAGGCTCATGAAAATATCAGCGATGGTTTCATTAAATGTAGGAGCAGGTTCGAAGGGCCACATGGCCTACTCCTGCTCATGATGCCAAATTAGACTACTCCCTTCTGCCTGCCTTTAGCTCACATCCCTTTCATTCCTTGCATAATTACCTGTTGATCGAGGTGACACTTAAACGGCCCTATCAAAACGCCACAACACAACAGCATATTCCTGATTCTTACCACTCTCTGTGTAAAAGTTTGCCTCTCAGGACTCCTTTGAACTTTCCCACTTTGACGTATGCTCCCGAGTATCTGACATTTGAACTCTGGGAAATATATTCTGACCACCAACCTATCGATGCAACTCGTAATTTAACAAATTTCTAACAAATCTCCCCTCAGTCTCCAATCGTCTAGAGAAAACAACTCAAGTTTTTCTGGCCTCTCCTTATGGCTCATATCCTCTAATCCAGGAGCATCTTCTGCACTCTCATCCACCCTGCAGCAGGGAGGCAAGGGCCTAGTGATATTATCACTTGACTGTTAATCCAAACACCTAAGAAAATGTTTTGGGGACCTGGGTTCAAATCCTGTCACAGCAGATGTTAGAACTTGAATTCAGTAAAATATCTGGAATTAAGAATTTAATGATGACTGTAATATTGATTGTGGGGAGAATCCCATCTGGTTCACTAATGTTCTTTGGTGAAGGAAGCTGCCATCTTTACCTGGTCTGGCCTGCATGTGACTCCACACCCACAACAATGTGTTTGAATTTTAACTGCCCTCGTTGCAATTCTGGATGGGCAATAAATGGTGCAGAGCCAGTGAGGTCCTCATCCCATGAATGCATAAAGTAAAAAGTCATGTTGCAACCAGAATTGAATACAATACTCTAATTGTGGCCTAACCAAAGTCTTATAAAGCTACAACATCACATCATGGCTCTTGCACTCAGTACCAATACCAATTAAGTCAAGTGTGCCATATGCCTTCTTTAATGCCCCTCCTACTTGCACGACCACTTTCAGGGAGCAATGGGCTTGAAAGCCAAGTTCCCTCTGCACAACAGGATATCGATCACTTGCAGATATAGGCACAGAAATGGCTAATAGAATTTAATACAGTGAAGTGTGAGTGAGTGCTATGTACATCAATAGTGTTCAGGATCCTGCTATTAGCAGTATTGTTTTCCTTAAGTTTTGGTCTCCAAAAGTGCTTTAGCTCACACTTACCCAGATTAAATTCCATTTACCATTTCTCCACCCATATCGGTGCCTAGTCTGTGTCCTGTTGTATCGTTTGGCAGTTATACACTATCCAAAACTCCACCAATTTGTAGCATCTTTGTATCATCTCCAAACTCACTGACCCACCCATGCAAACTTTTATCCAAGTCATTTATATACACATAAGACCGTACAATCATAAGACATTGGAGCAGAAACTAGGCCATTCAGCCCGTTGAGTTGTTCTGCTCTTCAATTATGGCTGATAAGTTCTTCAAACCCTTTCTTCTGCTTTCTCCAAGTACCCCTTGATCCCCTTGATAATCGCTCTCAGTCTTAAACTTGGTAAACTTTTTCAGCTTTTGATTGGTCACACAAGTATCAGTTGACTTTTTGAATGGAGTTTGTGTTCAGTTCCGAACCCCAGCAGGAGCTGTTTTACTCCTCCCTGTTATTGCTTTGGACTGCTACATGATATATTTAATTTCCGAGAATGAGTTGCTGTTCCAATATTACGTGTTATAATTTTTTTTATTGGATATGGACAGTCTTTTCTCAGGAATGAGTGGAACAATTACATCTTTTAAAGACACAGTAGGAACTGCCAATGCTGAAGAATCTGAGATAACAATGTGTAGAGCTGGATGAACACGGCAGGCCGAACAGCATCAGAGAAGCAGGAAAGGTAATGTTTTGGCTCTGGATCCTTCTTCAGAAATGGGCCTATTTTTAAAAAAGTGCCCAGATCTGAAACTTCACCTTTAAATACACATAGAGTCTAATGGATTGACATAGATGGCATTTATTATAAGTGATGATACCTGGTCCATGACGACTAATCATATGGATCAAAGGCATTAGTACATCAGTGAATGTATGACAGAATGTGGAGTCAAGCAACACAGGAAAAATGCTGTCAATGAGAATCAGAGAGAATTCTTTCTTTTGGTTGAAACCACACAGTGCATAAAATGAGATAGTTTTAGTTGTTGGAGGTCAGTCAGCTCAGCTCCAGAACACTTCCACAGGAGTTCCTCAAGGTAATGCCTTTGGGTAAAAATCTTCAGCTGCTTCACCAATGACCTCCTGTCCATCATGTAGTCAGAAGTGCATATGTGCGCTGAGTATTCAGCACCTTTGTTGACTTCCCGCATACCGTCCAAGTGAAGGGGAACAAGCTCCAGACTTGGACTGAAACTGACAAGTAATATTTGAGTTACACAAATGACCATCTCCATGAAAAGGCAATCTAAACACTGTGCCTTGATGTTCAATGGTGCCACTCTCACTGAATCCACATCTATTAATATCCTGGGATGTGTCATTGAGTAGATCCTGAACAGGGCTACTTATATAAACACAGTGAATATGAAAGGGAAAATAGACAGTTTTGTCAACATGGAGGTCTGAAAGAGGAAATAGGCAGTTTAGGTTTGCCGATAACAACAAAATACGCGCCTCAGCAACGAGGTGCTAAAATGTATTGATACGATTGGATAGTACAATCATATATTTTACTTCAAATATGACTAGTTCACATCATTGTGTGTCAATGCGTTTGAATGAGATTGGAGAAAATAATCATGTGTGCTAATACTGCCTTGAACTGACAAATAGATGAAATGGGTGTAAGGCTCTAATTGGAATGTATTATTTGTAGAAGGAGTCAATTGAAAGCTTCTTATCTGTAAGAATTGTATAAAAACGGTCTTCATGTGGTGACATTAGAGCTGTGCGCTATTTTCGAGCAGTGTATCACTGTCATGCATGCATGAATAAACATATAACAAAGAAAGAGAATTCTCATCTTGTCTGAAATGAAAAAAATTGTAGAATTTACCCATAACAGTTGGCACTATGACTCCATTCTACCTGGACTTGTGAGAAAGCAAGCAATGATTTGATGGAAAACGAAACAGAAATTGATGGAGAAAGTCATCAGGACTGGCAGCATCTGTGAAGCTAAAGCAGAGTTGATGCACCAAGTCCAGTGACCCTTCTTCAGTTGTGCAGGTCTGAAAAGGGGACACTAGACGTGAAACACTAACTCTGTTTTCTTTCCATAGATGCTGCCTGATCTTTTGAGCTTCTCCAGAAGTTTCTACTTCTGTTTCAGATCTTCAGCATCCACAGTTCTTTGTTTAGTCTTCATGCATATCTGTTTACACTTCCTGATAGTTTTCTTCCCAGAATAAGGGCCCAACAGATTAGAACATACAACGTAGAACAACACAGCACAGTACAGGCCCAACGTCCCACAATGTTGTGCCGACCTATTATCTTACTAAGATCAAACCACTCTGCATACCCTGCATTTTCCTGTCCTCTATGTGCCTACCCACGATTCGCTTAAAAGTGTCTAAAGTATCTGACACTGCTACCACTGCCAGCAGCACTTTCCACACACCCACCACTGTCTGTGTAAAGAACCTAGCTCTGACTTCTTCCCATACCTTCCTCCTTAAAACTAGGTACCCTCGTAATAGTCATTTCCGCCCTGGGAGAAAATGTCTGACTATCCGCTCTAAGTATACCTCTCATCATCTTGTACGCCTCTATTAAGTCACCTCTCATCCTTCTTCGCCCCAATGAAAACAGCCCTAGATCTATCAACCGTTCCTCATAAGACCTGCCCTCCAGTCCAGGTAGCATCCTGGTAAATCTCATCTGCACCCTCTCTAAATCTTCCACATCTTTCCTATAATGAGGTGACCAGAACTAAGCACAATATTCCAAGGGTAGTCTTACCAGGGTTTTATAGAGCTGCAGTTTACGGCTCTTCAACTCAATTCCCTGCCAATGAAAGCCAACACACCACATGCTTTCTTTACAACCCTATCAACTTGGGTAACAAATTTGAGGGATCTATGGACATAGATTCCAAGATCCCTCTGATCCTCCACACTGCTGAGAATGCTGCCATTAACCCTGTATTCTGCATTCAAATTCAACCTTCCAAAATGACTCACTTCACACTTTTCTGGATTGAATTCCATTTGCCACTTCTTTGCCCAGCTCTGCATCCTGTCAATGACCCTTTGCAACCTACAACAGCCCTCCGCATTGTCCACAACTCCACCAACTTTTGTGCCATATATCTCTGTTGTGTATCCCATCTGGGCCAGGGCACATATCTACCCTCATGTTTTTCAGAATTTCTAGCACATCCCCTTCCTATCATCAACCTGTTTGAGCATATCTGCCTGTTTCATGCTGTACTCACAAACATCAAGGTCCCTCTGACTGGTGAATACTGAAGCAAAGTTTTCATTAAGGGCCTCTCCTACCTCCTCTGACTCCACGCACAAGTTCTCTCCACTATCCCTGATTGGCACTACCCTCACTCTGGCCATCCTCTTGTTACTCACATAAGCATTTTCAGCTGCTTCACCAATGGCCTCCTGTCCATCATGTAGTCAGAAGTGCGTATGTGTGCTGAATATTCAGCACTTTTGATGACTTCCCGCATACCATCCAAGTGAAGGGGAACAAGCTCCAGACTTGGACTGAAACTGACAAGTAATATTTGTGTTACACAAATGATCATCTCCATGAAAAGGCAATCTAAACACTGTGCCTTGATGTTCAATGGTGCCACTCTCACTGAATCCACATCTATTAATATCCTGGGGTATGTCATTGAGTGGATCCTGGGGTTTTCCTTGATTCTACACACTAAGACTTATTCATACCCCATTCTTGCTCTCCCAAGTCCATTCTTCAGTTCCTTCCTGTCTACCTTTTCGACCTTTGGAGCCCTGTCCAATCCTTGCTTCCTTGCTGGTTTTATGAGCACTTGAGATTTTACAATTACCTGACACACATGACATGTCTGACAAAATTTGACTCCATCCTTCTACAGTACAGGGCAGGACAAGCATTTTTGTACATTTTAGCTTCAGTTTCCTTCCTCCCAAAAGACCTCCTTCTGGTTAGTCATGTGCTCCTCACAAAACCTCCTTTTTATAACACATAAACACCTGCCCATTTCTCATCCCAAAAAAACGTGATGGCCTCCAATTCCTCATCAACACGTCATTTTTACGGTGACAACATTCTGGAATTCTTTTTCTGAGTATTTTTTTTGATGCAGTTGCTTCAGTTTCTCAAGTTTCTGTTGTCAGTCAGTTAATTTCTCTGAACTAAAAGATAATGACTTTGTCCTCTTCCTGTTCCTGTTTACTTTCTTCAATCATTTGATCACACTTGGTCCCTGACAACCAAACTTCAATTTCCTTGACTTTACCCTTTTATTTCTCTTCCTGCCTCAACCCATAACGTTGTCACATTGTTCCCACATCGTCAGGCAAAATCCCAGGATAGCCTTCATGTAATACCTGAGTTGCTTAATGTTCCACTGGCTTTTCAACTGCAATAGGCATCACTCTCACCTGCGATCCAGCTACATCATCACCACGGACAATTGTACTCCTGAAACTGAGAGCTTCTCTCGTGCTCCTACCAACACCTCTCCATTTTTCACTGGACTCCCCCAACTCACTTTCTGTAATGGAACACTTCTTGTCTCACCAAGCATTCCATATATTGCCAAGTTTTCTTTTTCTGGCAATATTTCTTCTGAATTACATATCTCCTCGTCTCTCACCATCAAAGATTGACATGCTCCCATACCTTTAAAAGTTTTGTTTCCTTTACTTGCTCCTCCTGGCGTAGACAAGTAAACCTTCCCTCACAAGTATATTGTTTAAGGAGCTCTGGCACTTCCATCTCAAACAATCCCTGACCAGGTTGTACATCCTGTTGCGGCTTTTTATCTTTCCTTTACTGCTTCCACAAAACCCACTGGCTTATATTGTTATCCAACATCTGTCTTCCCAGTGCTTTTTCCCAAACTGCCAACACTGCGAATCCATGTGCCCTATTTTATTGCAGTGAAAACACCTGAACTTCTAATAAACGTGGAGCTGGGAAAACACAGTGGGTCAGAGAGCACCCGAGGAGCAGGAAAGTTAATGTTTTGGGCTGTAACCCTTTGTTAGAATCAGGGGAGGGTGAGGGGAGCTCAGAAATAAATAGGGAACAGGGCTGGAGTGAGGGTAGGTGGGACGGAGATAGGTGGATGCATGTATGGGGTTGTGCTCGTTGGTCAGTGGAAAGGAAGGGTCTGATAGATGAGTCGGAAGATGGACAGGTTGGGGGTGGAGAGATGTTAAACTGGAGAAATAAATATTCAGGCCATTGGGCTGTAAGTTCCCAAGGTTAAATATGAGGTGTTGTTCCATCAATTCGCTTTCCCTCACTCTGGCAGTGGAAAATGCCAAGAATAGACATGACACTAGGGGAGTAGGAGGGAAAGTTCAAATTAATGGAAACTGGAAAGGTGGGTTGTTTGTGCATGCAGAATGCACATGCTCCAGGAACTGACCCGTGAATCTGTCTTTGCTCTCCTGGATATCGAGGAATCCAAATTGGGAGCAATAGGGAGAGTAAATGAAGTTGGATGAAGTGCAGGTAAATTTCAGCCGAATTTGGAAGGACTGTTTGATGCCTTGAACAGGGGTGAGAGGGAAGGTACTGCAATTCATGCGTTTGCTGGGAAAGGTAGCAGGTGTGGTAGAGGGGTAGATGGGGAATGTAGAGCTGACAAGGGAGTCGCAGAATGGATGGTCACAGCAGAAAGCGGACGGGGTGAGAATGGAAACAGTTTTTGCTGGTGGGTTCTGATTGTAGGAGGCGGAAATGCCGAAGGATGATGCATTGCACTCGGAGCTTGGAGGGCTGGTGTGTGAGAGCTAACGGGAATCTATCCTTATTGCTGCTGGGGAGCGGGGTAGTGGGTTTGGGTAGGAGGCTATCTGAGCAATCCTGGAGTAGAACGCCTCGTCCTGGGAGCAGAGGCGGTGGAGGAGGCAGTGGAGGTGGAAGAATTGTAAGAATGGGGATTGAAGTTTTGCAGGAGGGTAGGTGAGAGTAGGTGGAGTGGAGGTAGTTGTGGGACCCAGTGGGTTTGATGTGAATGTCAGTGGTGAGTCAGTTTCCAGAGATGGAGATGGAGATTTCTATGAAGCAGAGGGAGGTATCAGGGATGGTCCACGTGAATTTGACAGCAAGTGGAAGATTTTGGTGAAGTTGATGAACTGCTCAAGTTCTTTGTGGGACCACAAGGCAGCATCGATACAGTCAGCAATGGAACAGAGTAAGAGCTGAGGGATGATGCCAGTGTAGTTGTCGAAGAGGGACTGTTCCACAAATCCGACAAAAAGGCAGGTGAAACTCAGGCCCATATAGGTGCCCACAGCAACCACTTTTGTTTGTGGGAAGTGGGAGCACTGAAAGGAAAACTTGTTGAAAGCGAGGATCAGTTCTCCCAAGTGAATCAGAGTGTCATCGAAGGGAGGCCAGATGGGCCTATGGGAGAGGAAGAAGCAGAGGGCCTACAGGTCCTTATGGGGGTCCCAGTGTACAGGGACTCACACCTATGGTGAAGATGGGGTGTTGGGAGCCAAGGAATTAAAAGTTTTGAGAAAGATGGAGAGTGTGAGTTATATGCTGAATCAGGAGAAAGAAAATTGACAGGAAAAGATGAGCTCAGAGGGGCAGAAACAGGCAGAGACAATGGGTCACCTGGGTCAGTCGGGATTATGGATTTTGGGTAAGAGACAGAAATGGATGCTGCGGCATTGGGGAACTATCAGATTGGAGGCTCTGGATGGGAGATCGACCAAGGTAATGAGGTTATGGATGGTCTGAAAGATGATGTTTTGGTGGTCAGGGGTGGGGCCATGATCGAGGGGATGGTAGGAGGAGGTGTCAGAGAGTTGGCATCTGGCTGCAGTGATGTCGAGGTCAGTTTGTCACACGATCACTGCCCCTCCCTTATAGGTCAGTTTAGTAGAGAGGTTGGGGATAGAGCGAAGGGAGCGGAAAGCTGCATTTTCCAATGGGGAGAGATTGGGGTAGTGAGAGTGGTGGAGAGATCCAAGTCATTGATTTGTGGTGGCTGTTTGAGATGAAGAGGCCAACGGAGGGGGGAAGACTGGGAGGGGGTGCCCAGGAGGATGGAGTTTGCTGGAGGCAGGAGAAGGGATTGTTGGAGGGTTGCATTCCTGTTCAAAGAAAAATGCGTGGAAGTTGAGGCAGTGGAAAAAGAGCTTGCTGCCATGATGCACATGGATCCTGGGCCCACATATGAATGAATTCCATACAAGTCATAACCATCAGCCATCACTGCTGCTAAACTTAGATAACGGGAACTACAGGTGCTGGAGAATCCAAGATAACAAAGCGTGGGGCTGGATGAACACAGCAGGCCAAGCAGCATCTTAGGAGCACAAAAGCTAATGTTTTGGGCCTAGACTCTTCATCAGAAAAGGGGAATGGGGAGAGGATTCTGAAATAAATAGGGAGAGAAGGGGAGGCGGATGGAAGATAGATAGAGGAGAAGATAGGTGCAGAGGAGAGTATGGGTGGGGAGGTAGGGGCGGGATAGGTCAGTCCAGGGAGGACAGACAGGTCAAGGGGGCGAGTTGAGGTTAGTAGGTAGGAAATGGAGGTGTGGCTTGAGGTGGAGGAGGGGTAGGTGAGAGGATGAACAGGTTAAGAAGGCAGGGACAAGCTGGGCTGGTTTTGGGATGCAGTGGAGGGAGGGGGAGATTTTGAAGCTGGTGAAATCCACATTGATACCATTGGGCTGCAGGGTTCCCAGCGGAATATGAGTTGCTGTTCCTGCAACCTACGGGTGGCATCATTATGGCACTGCAGGCCCCCCAGGATGGATATGTCGTCTAAGGAATCGGAAGGGGGGTGAAAATGGTTCGCGACTGGGACATTGCACAGACCTTTATGTGTAGGAAACCACTCACCATGTTGAGGTGTATAGAATGTTTTCTTTTGCTATTTTGCTATTGGAAGGACATCAGTAAATTGGAATGGATGCAAAAAAAAATTACAAGGACATTACCAGAGCCAGAGAGTTTGATTTATAAGCAAAGACCGCATTAGCTGGGACTATTTTCACCAGAGGGTAGGACGTTTAAAATCATGAGTGGCATAGATAAGGTGAATGGCAATGTTTCTTTCCCTACAACAGGGGAGTTCAATACTAGAAGGCTTCTTTATTTTAAGGTGAGAAGAAAATAATCAAAAGGGAACTGGGACACAACTTTTTTTTCACAGAGATGTGAAATGATGTGGAATGAACTGCCAGAAGAAGTGGTGGATGCAGGTACAGTTACAGCATTCAAAAGACATTTTGACAGATACATGAATAGGAAAGGTTGAGAGGAATATGTGTCAAATGTAGGCAAAGTGTTTGGGTTGGGAAATGTTGTTGGCATAAATGAGTTGACGAAGGCTTTGTTCCTGGGCTATACAACTCTATGAGTCTCTGACTCCCAGGTTGATTCACTGACCACTTCCCAGACTGTTTCGCTGCAATGCTGACAGCAGTCTACTTTGCCTTGTCTGATCCATGTGACGCACACTGCAGGCAGTGTCAACAGCTGTTTGAATGCCAGCCCTCACAACACTGTGTCTTATATGTCCCCTGCCTTCACGTGCTGTAATGTCTTCAGTTACCTCACTGATGTCTGCTCGGTGACGCTGCACCACCCTCCAGGTATTTTTCTTGGTCTTGACTATTTACTTGTACAGAGTTAACGGGTTTACATTGTTTAGTTATCCAATCACAATGGTGTTATGGCATTAAAGGAGGCCCTTCAGCCCATTGGCCTGCTCTCTCTTTCTGACTGCGCATTTACTCCAGTGCCAATCTCCTGGCTTTGCCCCAAATCCTTACACATTGCTTTGAACTAAATCACCACCCGAATGCCTCAATTGAACCTGCCTCCACCGTATTTTAGTGAATTGAAAACTCTAACTCATCAGAGATTGTGGAACATAAACATAGAACAAAACGATGCAGAAACAGGCTGTTTGGCACAACGTGCCTCTGCTGACCATGATGCCATTTTAACCTAACCCCATCTGCCTGCATATAGTCAGTGTCCCTCTATTCCCTACAAGTTCTTGTGTCTGTCTAAATGCCACTTAAATGTTGTTCTCGATCCTGCTTCTACCACCTGCCTTGTAAAAGCAATCAATGCTCCCACAGAACTCTTCATTAAAAAGATACTTGTCTCGCAAGTATCCTCTAAACTTTCATCCTCTCGTCTTCCCCCCGCATTTTACATTTCCACCCAGTGATAAAGAATGCAATTGTCCACCCTATAAATATCTCTCATCATTTTATATACATCTACCAGACTACTTTTCAGCCTCTGGCACTCCTGCGAGAACAATCAAAGTGTCTATAACCTCTCCTTATAGCTAATGCACACCTCTTCACCAAACAGCCTGGTAAACTAACTTTTCTACCTCTCCAAAGCCTCCATGTCCTTCATATAATTTGGTGACCAGAACTGCACACAATGTTCCAAATGTGGGCGAGTTAAAGTTTTATACACCTGCAACAAGCCTTGCCAACATTTATACTCAGTGCTCCAGCTGATGTGTATAAACGTGCCAGATACCTTCTATATAGTCTTTCTGATGAAGGCTCTCTGATGAAGAGTCTAGGCCTGAAACATCAGCTTTTGTGTTCCTGAGATGCTGCTGGGCTTGCTGTGTTCATCCAGCCTCACATTTTATTATCTCGGATTCTCCAGCATCTGCAGTTCCCATTATCACTTCTATATAGCCTTCTCTGTTATATTGGCACTTTCAGGGAGTAATGGCCTTGCACCATAATGTCCTTCTGTATGTCAATGCTCCTAAGGGTCTTGCATTTACTGAATATTCCTTGTGTGAAAAATGTTTTTTTTTAATCCTTCCCTCTATTGCACATCACTTTACATCCATTCCCTCTCATCTTTTTCCTTTCCCTAGTCACTTTATCCAGCCAAATCATGACATTGAAACCTCTACCAGAGCTTTCTCTCAACTTTCTTCTCATGAAGCAAAACAATCCCACCTTATTCAATTTACCGTCACTGGAATCATTCCTGTAAATCTGTGAACTTTCTGTACTCTCTCCAATGCATTCACAACTGTCTTATAATGCGCTGAACATAACTGTACATAACACTCCAACTGAGGTTTTAAGAAATGTCACGTACAGGTACAGCGTTACTCCCATGCTTGTGTTGTCTTTATGCACCATCAATGACACCAAGAACACTGCTCACCTTTAGAATTATATGCCCTAATTTTTTCTCTTGCTTGTCAAGTTTCTTCAAAACAAATTGCAATGGCTCACTCCTCTCTGCAGTTTACCTCGTCTGTCACCTATCTGCCCACTTCAACAACTTCTCAATGTAAGTTTGGAGCTTCACACTGTCCCCCTCACAGTTTCCTTTCTCCTAAGGTTTTGTCATCTGCAAACTTGAAAATTATTCCCTGTACACCAAATCCAGATCATCAATAGATATCGGGGGGTAAAATAAAAGGTTCCAGTGTCAACTCTGCATTGGAAAAACCAAACGCAGACCAGGTGACCACTTCACAGAACAACTCTAGTTTCTGTGCAAACATAACCCTGCCCTTCCCAGAGCCAGTTATTCGAACACAGAGTCCTGCTCACAAGCACACATGTCTGTCTCAGGCATTCTGCTTTCTTCCAGTGAATCACAGTGCAAACTGGAGGAGCAAATCTCATTTTCAGAAGAGGCGCTTTACAGCCTTCTGGACTTAATACTCAGTTTAACACATTCAAATTGTGAACCAACACCCATTTCTTCCCTTTGTGTTAGCTTGTTACATTCTGTTATCATGCCCTGTCTCCCCTCCCTCCATCTCAATGGGACTATCTGTCCTTTCAAGTCTGGAAGGAGAGATATTATTGTTCTGCCATTGTCACATTCTGATCACTTCATCTGAACTGTCAACATCCTTTCTCCACCAGCACCCTACACCCACTGCTTCCGTACCAGTCCAACCCCCTCAAACTATTGCATAAATGCTGTCACCTCCACATGTCACTTCAGCTCTGATGAAGAGCCATCTGAACCTGAAACATTAGCTTGCTTTCTCTCCATGGGTGCTGTCTGACCTGCTGTGATCTCCAGCATTCATTGTTTTCAGTTCCCAATGCCAACACCTGGGGGGCTCCAATTCCAAGCCTTCTTCCAATCCAAAACTAAACTTTGAACATTGAAGTGCAGAAAGATAGAAAACTGAAACAGAAGTAATCATTTGAGCATGCTCCGTTCTTCAATATGCTCTTGGCTCATCATTAAACTCAGTCCCCATTCTTGCTTTCTCTCCTGTAACCTTTCAATATTTTAACTGCAAGTATTGTGTGTAAATTCTTCTCAAAAACATTGTATGTTTTGGTGTCAGTCACCTTCTGTTGCAGAAAATTCACCAGTTCACTACTGTCCAAAAATAAATTTCTTTCCATTGCAGTCCCAGATAGCTGACCTCACATCCTTAGGCTGTTACTCCTGGCTCTGCGCCATTGTTTTCTGTTCCATATAACTCATCCATTTAAACAAAAGATGATGTTGTTGCTGTCCTTCTTTTGTCCCATGACTAATAACCTTCCTCAGAAATCTGTACGGCAAAGGAAAATGTGGGCTGTCATCTCTGGCTAGTGCATGAGAACTGAGAGACTGCTCTGAAGTGTTGGAACTTTCCACACAAGTTATACACTGGTTTGACCAGGATGACAATGTCACAGAAAAACAAATACACCAATGGATTATTATTTTTGAGTCTGTATCATGTCAAGAGTTAACTGTGCATTATGCCCACACTTGCAATTACTGTTTCCAACTCCACCTTGTTTTAAAGATGTGATTTTCTTGAAAAAAGGGCACGTGAGCAAAATGTTTTCACCCAAAGGATGGTGGGATATGGGAGATCGCTGTTCTTCGAGTGGGAGAGACATACACCCTTTGGAACGTTGAAAAAGTATTTAGAATGTGCACTTGCGATGCTAGTGCCGACGAAACTAAGGACCATGTGCTCAAAAATGGGCTTGAAACAGTTAGGCATATGTTTTTGAGTAGCAGAGAATGGATGATGTAAGTGACCTTTTTCTCTGCTGCAGAGCTCTCTGATGTGCTGAGCCGAAGTAGATTATATAGGATTAATGAGAGTTGTTTGACATTCCAGATTAATTTCCTGATGTTAAATATCACCAGACATCCATAATAACATTTACAGCAGTAATTTACCGTACTGGTTACTCTTCTGGTGATGTTATTAATACATCATGTTTCACCCTAAAATCACCCGGAACTGTAACTGCTAATTTTCACTTCTGCTTTCTTCACAATGCATGATATTTCACTGGACAAATTCAGTTCGGTTTTGCACAATAAAAATACTGGATTCAATGAGGTAAACAGAATCTCTGTCAAATGATTGTATCTGATATCAGATTCAAACAACACTAACTGTGTCACTGGAGTGGGGGGTGGGAGTTGTCTTTCGTACAGTAGACACTTAGCCTGTTATGTAGTACCTTCACTGAGGAGCATCATACCAGTAACTAACAGAGATCCTTCAGTTTCAGTGACGAAAAGCGAGTGAGAAAGAGGGAGAAGAAGTGAGAGAGGGAGAGAGGGTATGCGATCTGGGAACAGTGGGTTAGAAGTTGCAAACATGATTGACAATGCGAACAGAATCGCTTGGAATGTATCCTCAAGTGTTGGGAATTTCGGAGCAGTTCCGGAGCAGCGGAATGTTACAACTGTTAGTAAGGGATTCTCCTGGGAGATCCATTTCCTCATTGTGAATTCTGATATACTGTCATTAGCATCACGGATCTATCAGACACTTTGGATTGTAAAATACATTCATTATCCACACATGCAATTGCCGGTGTGCCTGGTAAGTCTTCCTCAACTGTTATTTGATCTGTAATCTCTATTTGCAACACTTTCTTAACTTTACTGCTATCGATATTCCTAGACATTATCTACACAGAGTTGAGAATGATTATTCTTTGCATTGCTCTTCTACCCACTGACGGTCTCCGTCTTTCTCTGGTTCATTTGATAATTCTCAAAACCAAACCATTTGTTATGCTCATCACGTTGCACTCGACCAATGTACTTCTTGTCTCCATGTTGGTCAGTTTTCATCGATTTTGCTCTGAAATCACGTTCTCGATTGTCAGAAAGCCTCATCACTATCTGAGGCTGAGACACAAATGTCTCAATCCTGGTAACCCCTTTCTCCAGAACTGAGAACCGACCACCAGGAGCAATCCTATCTCATATGCTTCTGCTCATTGGAACAATGATACAGCATGGATCTGAAGTTCCCATCTGTCTGTCTCTGTGTGTCTCTCAATCTTACACAGAGCTATTGAAGTTTACAGCAAAGATATCATGCTTTCTTGAGGTTTTCAGCTATTCAGTTTAAGTTCCAAATAACTTGTTGTACAGGATATATATTTTTGTTCAAGCAAATGCCTTTATTAATTATCCCAACATGTGAGTTTGTAAAATGCTCAAATTTGTCTCTGTATCCAAGAATTCTGCAATCTCTCACAAATTAGATAACATTTAAGTTTGTTCTTTCTGCCAAAATGGCCAATTTCACATTTGTCTCCTCATTTTAATGCATTTTCCAAATCTTTGCTCATACCCTCGAAGGTCTGAGATAATTAATACTGATACTTCACGCTTTAACTCAGCAGGTGTTTTATGACTGGGATGAGGACTGTTCGGACACAGACACATAAAAAAAAACAGATCCAATAGTTTATTCAGTATGGCTTTTCTGGTAGTTGGAATTTTCCTGAATTCCACGGATCCTTCCATTCTTGCTCCCCGCATATTTTAGCAGCTGTAAATGTCAATTTCCAAAACAGTCTAGTTGGAACATAACATTTTACAAGGAAAAACTCCCTTTTTTCTCCAACACAGAAAATGCCGGAAAAGCTCAGCAGAACTTCAGCATCTGTGAAGGAAAAAAACAGAGTTAATATTTTTGGGTCCGGTGACCAGACCTGAAATGTTAACTCTGTATTTTTTTCTTCACAGATGCTGCAGACCTGCTCTCCAGTAACGAATGTTTTTGTCTCTGCTTTATCATATTGGCAGTTCTTTTGGTCTTTACTCCTATTTTCAGTCTTTTGCGAACTCCAATTAGACCCTACCACCCAGAACATCTTCCATTCCCCATCCCCCTCTGCCTTCTGCAGGCACTATTCCCTTTCTCACTCCTTAGTTCACATTACACTCCCACCAATCACTGCAACGCACCTGGAACCAAAAAAATGCAACAGCTGCCCATACAGCACCTCCTTCAACTCCATTCAGGACGCTAAACAGTCCTTCCAGGTGAGACGGTGCTTCATCTGCATCTCTTCCAACCTAGTCTATTGCATCCGGTACTCCCAACGTAGTCTTCTCTACGTTGCTGAGGCTTTTGCCTGGCCCATAACACCCAGCCTAATCTCACAGTCACCACCAATTTCAACTACCACCCCCCACCCCCACCAACTCACCCTCCAATATGTCCACTCTTGGCCTCGACCAGCACCTCAGTGACTGGCAATGCTAATTTGAAGAACAATAACTTATCTTCCACCCGGGCACCCTCCAGCCTGCAGGACTCAAAATTTAGTCCTCTGATTTCAAATGACCTGCCCATCCCACGGCTCCCCAGCCCCATCTCCTCCCTTCTATTCTACCTTCTGACCCTCCCTTTCAGCTACATCAGATTCATCCCTCCCCTCAACCAGCTCCTATCTACTGCCAGTGTCCACCTATCACCACCTTTCTGCTACGCCTGCCCTCCTCCCTCTGTTTATCTGCAGCTCTCTCTACCCCCACATCCACTCTTGAAGAAGGACAGTATGCAAAATGTTGACTTTTCCTTTCCTCCAGCCGCTGCCTGGTTTGATGTCTTCTTCCAGTCTCCTGTTGGTCTACCTTGGGTTCCAACATCTGCAGTTATTTTTGTCTCTCGCTCTGTTATGAATGGTTGGAAGGGACTTTTCTGCCGGGGCTCTAAAACAGTGGTAATGGGTTTAATATCCTTCCTTCAGGGTCAGCGATACAGACGTTGTGAATTCTCCTCAGGTTCATTGACACTGCTATTGTGGGGACAGTTTGTTTGTCACTTATTTCATCTCCTGACTGTGCCCCTCAAGTATTTTGGAATGCAATTAGTGCCTTCTCCTGTGAACATTAATTCAAAGTATGTCTTCAATTCCTCTGTCATTTCCTCATTCCGTATTATTATTTCCCAGCCTAATTCTATAAGCGGTCTATGTCACCTTCACTCTCTCTCTTTTGTTTTATATCTTGAAATATATCATAGAGTCATAGAATCATGCAGCGCTGAAACAGACTCTCTGATCCAACCAGTCCATGTCAACCATATTCCCATATTGCACTCGTCCTGCTTGCCTGCATTTGGTCCAAGTATTTCTTATTCATATACTGATCTAAATGTAATTTAAGCATTGTAACTGTATGCACATCTGCCCCTTCATCTGGAAGTGCATTCTACACGCAAACTACATTCTGTGTAAATAAAAAAGTCTCTAATTTCCTTCAATAACTTTGTCTTCTCACCTTAAAAATATGCTCCCTGCTCTTGGAATCACCCCTCCCCAAGGAAAAGACATCTGCAGTCCGCTTTATCCATACCCATCATGACTTTATAAACCTCTATAAGGCCACCCCTCTTCTCCAATGTAAATGTCCTGTCCTATCCAACCTCTCCCCATAACTCAAAGCCTCCATTCCTGGCAACATCCTGGTAAATCTCTTTTGAATCTGCTCCAACTTAACAGGAAAAAGCAAAAGAACTGTGGATGCAGTAAATCAGGAAAAAAAACAGAGGCTTTTGGAAAAGCTCAGCAGCTGTGGCATCATCTGAAGAGAGAAATCAGAGTTGAGTGACCTTCCTCAGAACAATTTAATGATATCCTTCCTCTCCTGTATAACCTGTACTCAAAGGTCTCTCTACGTACGTATTCCTCAATTTCCACCACACAATGAGGGTGTCTACATACAATCCCATCAATGTGATCGTTCTTCTTATTTCTAATTCCAGCCCATATACTTTCACACGATGAATTTTTCAGAAAAGTCTCCTTCAGTTACAGTCGTAATAGAACATAGAACATAGAACATAGAACAGTACAGCACAGAACAGGCCCTTCAGCCCACAATGTTGTGCCGACCATTGATCCTCATGGATGCACCCTCAAATTTCTGTGACCATATGCATGTCCAGCAGTCTCTTAAATGACCCCAATGACCTTGCTTCCACAACTGCTGCTGGCAACGCATTCCATGCTCTCACAACTCTCTGCGTA
This sequence comes from Stegostoma tigrinum, assembly GCF_030684315.1. NCBI lineage: Eukaryota > Metazoa > Chordata > Chondrichthyes > Orectolobiformes > Stegostomatidae > Stegostoma > Stegostoma tigrinum. The sequence goes on from NW_026728070.1 coordinate 550,277, forward strand.
AAGAACCTGCCTCTGACATCCCCTCTATACTTTCCACCAACCAGCTTAAAACTATGACCCCTCGTGCTAGCCATTTCTGCCCTGGGAAATAGTCTCTGGCTATCGACTCTATCTATGCCTCTCATTATCTTGTATACCTCAATTAGGTCCCCTCTCCTCCTCCTTTTCTCCAATGAAAAGAGACCGAGCTCAGTCAACCTCTCTTCATAAGATAAGCCCTCCAGTCCAGGCAGCATCCTGGTAAACCTCCTCTGAACCCTCTCCAAAGCATCCACATCTTTCCTATAATAGGGCGCCCAGAACTGGACGCAGTATTCCAAGTGCGGCCTAACCAAAGTTTTATAGAGCTGCAACAAGATCTCACGACTCTTAAACTCAATCCCCCTGTTAATGAAAGCCAAAACACCATATGCTTTCTTAACAACCCTGTCCACTTGGGTGGCCATTTTAAGGGATCTATGTATCTGCACACCAAGATCCCTCTGTTCCTCCACGCTGCCAAGAATCCTATCCTTAATCCTGTACTCAGCTCAGCTTTCAAATTCGAATGGGTAATGTTCTCCTTAATCAAAAACGCAACTCTTCCTCCTCTTTTGCTTCTGTTTCTATCCTTCCTGTAACATCTGAAAGTTGGAACACTGAGCTGCCACTCCTGTCCAACCCACCGCTGAGTTTCTATAATATTTATGGCATCCTAATCCCCTGTTCCCCAAGAAGCCCTGAGTGCATCAGCCTCAACTGTAAGATGTAACTTTCTATTTACACTGTTATTTAGGGGCTTGATCCCACCCCCACCTCCAAGCTGAGGAGGCCTGAATGTAACCCAATTTGCCTACAAACATGCTCGAGGTCAAAATAACATATTAAATGAAAACATACTAAAACAACAAATACATGAAAAATATCTTTATTTGGAATGTATGTACACCTGGTTGTAGAAGTGATCTGCATGAGAAGGACAGGCTGCACCTGAATGGGAAGGGTTCTAATATACTGGCGGGGAGATTTGCTGGCACTGTTCAGGGGAATTTAGATGAATTAAGGGGGGGATGAGACCCGTGGAGATAATGGGAAGAAAGCAGTCTGAGGGTGATACAGTTGGGGAAAGGAATAAGTCAAACAGTCAGGGCAGGCAGGAACAAAGCAGGAAACGAGATAGGACTGATAAACTGCATTTATTTAAAAGCAAGAGGCCTAACAGGTCAGGCAAATAAACTTGAGAAGGCTTGGTACATGGGACTTAGATATCATTGCAATTACAGAGACGTGGCTCAGGGGTGGACAGGACTGGCTTTGGAGGGATTGAGCAATAAGGAAAGACTGAATAAGCCAGAACTTCTTTCCCTGGAGAGTCAGATGCTGACGGGTGACATGATAGAGTTTATAAAATCATGAAGGATATGGACAACGTGAATAACTAAGGTCTTTTTTCCCCATGGTATGGAATTCCAGTCAAGACGGGACATTGGTTTAAGATGAGATGTGTAAGATCTAAAAGTGATCTGAGGGGCAACTTTTTCATACAGAGGGTGGAACGTGTAAGGAACGAACTATCCGAGGAAATGATAGAAGCAGGTACAGTTACAACATTTAAAGGTTATTGGGATAGACATTGAACACAACAAATTCTGGAGATCACAGCAGGTTAGACAACATTGATGGAGAGAGACCAAGCTAACATTTCGAGTCCATATGATTAGTCATCAGAGCTGAAGTGAAGTGTGGAGGGGGACAGCATTTATGCTGTAGTTTGCAGGGGAGTGAGGGTAGTGGGTGCAGGGCGTTGGTGGAGAAAATATGTTGATAGTTCGGATGAAGTGATTGGAATGTAAGAATAGCAGATCAATGGTGTGTATCCTGTTAGACTTGAAAGGACAGTGCGAGCAGCAGCGGAGGCAAGACGGACCCGGAAGACTGCAGCTAAGGTAAAGCAGTTTATTTTTAAAATTACTTACCGGTAGCGGGCAGCGGTGTTTTTTTTTCCTCTTTCAGAGAAGGAGCGGGAGCAGCAGAGGAAGTGACGAGGACCAGAGGGGCAGCCGGGAAGGAAAGCAGTGACCATATATATCAGACAGGCAAGAAGGGGTAAGATTAGGGAACCTTGGATGACGAGAGCGGTGGAGCTTCTAGTGAAAAGGAAGAAGGTAGCTTACATAAGGTGGAGGAAGCTAGGGTCAAGTTCAGCTAGAGAGGATTACATGCAGGCAAGGAAGGAGCTCAAAAATGGTCTGAGGAGAGCCAGGAGGGGGCACGAGAAAGGCTTGGCAGAAGGAATCCGGGAAAACACAAAGGCATTTTACACTTACGTGAGGAATAAGAGAATGGTCAAAGAAAGAGTAGGGCCGATCAGGGATAGCATAGGGAACTTGTGTGTGGAGCCTGAGGAGGTAGGGGAAGCCCTAAATGAGTTTTTTGCTTCTGTCTTTACGAAAGAAACGAACTTTGTAGTGAATGAAACCTTTGAAGAGCAGGTGTGCATGCTGGAATGGATAGAGATAGACGAAGCTGATGTGCTGAAAATTTTGTCAAACATTAAGATTGACAAGTCGCCAGGCCCGGATCAGATTTGTCCTCGGCTGCTTTGGGAAGCGAGAAATGCAATTGCTTCGCCACTTGCGAAGATCTTTGCATCCTCGCTCTCCACTGGAGTCGTACCTGAGGACTGGAGAGAGGCAAATGTAATTCCTCTCTTCAAGAAAGGAAATAGGGAAATCCCCGGCAATTATAGACCGGTAAGTCTCACGTCTGTCGTCTGCAAGGTGTTAGAAAGGATTCTGAGGGATAAGATTTATGACCATCTGGAAGAGCATGGCTTGATCAAATACAGTCAACACGGCTTTGTGAGGGGTAGGTCATGCCTTACAAACCTTATTGAGTTTTTTGAGGATGTGACTAGAAAAGTTGATGAGGGTCGAGCTGTGGATGTGGTGTATATGGACTTCAGTAAGGCATTTGATAAGGTTCCCCATGGTAGGCTCATTCAGAAGGTCAGGAGGAATGGGATACAGGGGAACTTAGCGGCTTGGATACAGAATTGGCTGGCCAACAGAAGACAGCGAGTGGTAGTAGAAGGAAAATATTCTGCCTGGAAGTCAGTGGTGAGTGGAGTTCCACAGGGCTCTGTCCTTGGGCCTCTACTGTTTGTAATTTTTATTAATGACTTGGACGAGGGGATTGAAGGATGGGTCAGCAAGTTTGCAGACGACACAAAGGTCGGAGGTGTCGTTGACAGTGTAGAGGGCTGTTGTAGGCTGCAGCGGGACATTGACAGGATGCAGAGATGGGCTGAGAGGTGGCAGATGGAGTTCAACCTGGATAAATGCGAGGTGATGCATTTTGGAAGGTCGAATTTGAAAGCTGAGTACAGGATTAAGGATAGGATTTTTGGCAGCGTGGAGGAACAGAGGGATCTTGGTGTGCAGATACATAGATCCCTTAAAATGGCCACCCAAGTGGACAGGGTTGTTAAGAAAGCATATGGTGTTTTGGCTTTCATTAACAGGGGGATTGAGTTTAAGAGTCGTGACATCTTGTTGCAGCTCTATAAAACTTTGGTTAGACCGCACTTGGAATACTGCATCCAGTTCTGGGCGCCCTATTATAGGAAAGATGTGGATGCTTTGGAGAGGGTTCAGAGGAGGTTTACCAGGATGCTGCCTGGACTGGAGGGCTTATCTTATGAAGAGAGGTTGACTGAGCTCGGTCTCTTTTCATTGGAGAAAAGGAGGAGGAGAGGGGACCTAATTGAGGTATACAAGATAATGAGAGGCATAGATAGAGTTGATAGCCAGAGACTATTTCCCAGGGCAGAAATGGCTAGCACGAGGGGTCATAGTTTTAAGCTGTTTGGAGGAAAGTATAGAGGGGATGTCAGAGGCAGGTTCTTTACGCAGAGAGTTGTGGGAGCATGGAATGCGTTGCCAGCAGCTGTTGTGGAAGCAAGGTCATTGGGGTCATTTAAGAGACTGCTGGACATGTATATGGTCACAGAAATTTGAGGGTGCATACATGAGGATCAATGGTCGGCACAACATTGTGGGCTGAAGGGCCTGTTCTGTGCTGTACTGTTCTATGTTCTATGTTCTAGTAACTGGGATGGGAGTGATAAAAAGCTAAAAGAAAAGGAAGAAATGATTCACAATTTAAAGGTGTTGAACTCAATATTATGGCCAGAGGCTGTAAAGTGTCTCGTCTGAAGTGAGATGTTCCTCCTCCAGTTTGCACAGTGATTCACGGGAATACTGCAGCATGCTGAGGACAGACATTTTGACATGTGAGCAGGAAGTTGTGTTAAAATAACCAGCTACAGGAAGGTCAGGACAATGTTTGTGCTCAGACCGGAGGTGTTTTTCTGAAGCAGTCACCCAGTCTGAATTTCTTTTCTCCAATGCAGAGTGGGCCACTTTTTGTGCAGCAAATTCATTCCACAAGATTCCCAGGCTCTCCAGACTGCTTTACCTGGAAAGACAGTTTAGGCCTTTGGAGTGGTGAGCAGGGAGGAGGTGAAGGGGCAGATCTTGCACCTTCTGTGGTTATAGGGGTTTTCTGAATTGGAGAATGAATAGAAAGTGTTTAGGGGACATGGGCCAATGCTGGCAAATCGGACTAGATCAGTTTCAGATATCTGGTCAGCACAGACAAGTTGGTCCAAAGGATCTGTTTCCCTGCTGTATAACTCTGTGACAGTTTGACTCTCATACTCCCCTCCTGGCACTGTGTGTAGGTTTAATGATCTGACAAGATAGCACTGCTGAGCCCAATTCAGATATCAGGGTGAATTCCTTTTGGTGGACTATATACTATATTTTTGCTGCTTGTTTTGTGTTTTGGTTACTCTTTGAACACATCAGCAAGAGATTGCTCATATGCTTTTCATGAAAGAATAACAATGTTTGTTACAGAGAGAGAAAAAAAATCGAGGCATATGTTGTTAGTTAAGATTTACTGGACCGATTGTATTGTGAATATCAGAAACCATTTGTCAAAATTAACAATGTTACAGACTCTCCGAAGTAAGTGAAGTGTTCTCTTCATCACCGTGTTCAATATTCTTGGTATCTGGCACGTGTGCAATTCATTTCCTTTTAAGGAATCCTTGTGCTACCTCTGGTTGCAATTTCATTCATTAAGTCTCTTTCCCTGATCATTAAAACAATTTCAAACTCAGCTCAATCTTACTTAACGAGGGCTGTAAGGAACATTTTGTTGACACTAAGTTGTCATCATCTCCAACAATACAATTTGAAGTTATCTCCTCAGTGGATTCTATCAGCGCTCCTGTTTTAAGACGATGACATTGAACTGTCATGTATTCTAGTCCCTTGCATGAAAACATTTCTCCTGGCTCCTCTCCTCTGTGGTGCTCGCAAAACCCAAAGGTATCAAAGCAAGCATCAAAACAGTTGCCTGCTCGGCATTAACCTGAAATCTCATAGTTTCTTGTCAATGCTGTTTTCAACTCAATGTTCAAATGATATCCATGCATGAAGAAAATAAAACAAATGTGATATGTGCAGAACTGAAAATTCAGCTCCCTGTTCCTCCATTGTCGAGGCAAGTCATCAAAAAATACAAAGGTTATATTTTGAAAGGTGATATGAGTAGGGAAAGCAGGGAGAGCTTTACCTCTTAGCTAGCTCCCGTCGTATCTGAAATTCTGTGGACGCTGGGATAAATGTTTTGACCTTGCCATGTTGAGTTGGGCGTACAACATCAGCATCAAGGGAGAGATTGGGATCTGGATGCCTGAACATGAGAATAAAAGTGATCGTCAAGTACTCACTGTATGGCTGCAGAATCATTGAGGGACAAAAAAAACTCAAATGCAAGCAATACTGAGAGCTGTGCTCTTAGGTCGCCACCAGTGCATGAAATTCAAAGTGATCAGTAAATAGAAATGGTGTTGGATAGAGTGTGCAAACCATGAGGGGTATTGTCGGGAATAGCTGTGAGTCCCAAGTGGAGCCATCGCGAGTTGGAGCAAACAGTGAGCAGTAATCCGTGAGGCAGCGGTGGGAAGAGGTTGTGAATCTCAGCTGCATTGTCAGATGGAGGCAATGGCTTCATAACATTACAACTGGACTAGACCCAAATAATGTTCTGGAGGCCTGGGTTTTAATCCTGTCATGGCAGATGGTGGAAATTGAATTCAATAAATAACTGGAATTAAGAGTCTAATACTGACCGTGAATTTATTGCTGAATGTTGGTGGAAAACCATTCTGGTTCACTTGTGTCCTTCAGGAAAAGAAACTGCCAACCTTATGTGGTTTGGCCGACACGTAACTCCAGACTCACAGCAATGTGGTTGACTTTTAACTTCCCTTTGGGCAATTAGGGATGTGCAATAAATGCACCCGAGGCAGTGAAGCTCTGGTCCCAAGAATAAATTTAAGAAAAGTTATTTCATTTCATTTCATTCAATCCAGGTGTGGTTTCATGCAGTGATTGCAACTGTAGGGCTGGCTATGTTTTTACTGTGTCGGCTATCCTTGGGCTTTTTTGGGGAGGCTCAACATTTGACCTTTCTGCCACCCATGTGAACAATGTAGCAATCGGTATAAAGGATGGAAATGTTAAACCAGGATTATAGGAACTGTGAGTTTAATGAATGTAAAAGTGAAGACAAAAAGGGGTTGCTCGAATTGGCTGGAGCAAAGCTATGGAGTATTCATGCTGAACACAGCGGTTTTGAGCAGGAGTTCTGAGTTTCCAATGCTTCCAGGATTTCAGGATGAAACACTCTCTTGATGTTCTGGTCTACAATGCAATACCAGAGTGAGAGGTGGCGAGGGCAAAGTCTGTGCCCTTGTTGCAATCTGTTGAAAATCTATTGACACATGCACCGAAGAGAATGAGATTCTGAAAAGGGCTGGGGGTGGGGGGTATTTGGGTCAGAGACTTCAATCTCTTGGGTTGTTCTCTAATTTGGTCCCTTTTTGTCCCTGCAAGGCCATGATTACAAGAAATTCATTGCGACAAAGAATCTGTGTGTTTGCAGCCTGGCAAAATGAAACGTGATTTACTGTCAGTTATTGTTTGGCTGAAACAAGGGAGATGAACCAACTTAGAAGCTGGTTCTGGTTCTGGTGCTGCGCTGCAACAATATTGGAAATAATGGAATTCCTTCAACTGTATTGTCCGTTACCTACTCCAACAATGAGGGGAAATGGTCGTCAGAATTGAAGTCAATTCCTCTGAATGCTCAGGCTCTCTACTTTCTAACTCACAATGTGAGTAACAAACAGACAAACAAATGAATAAAAGTGCATATTGCTCAATTATAAAGGCAGTGGTGATATTGTATACAAGAAAGATAATGCATAAATGAATCTTAAGGTCAATTTTGACAACGTGGAAACAGGCCATTAAGGCACATCAACTCCACACCAAACCCCCAGAGAGTATCTCTCACAGATTCACCATTATCCTATGACTGTAATCCAGCATTTCCCATGGATAACCCAGCTAGCCTGCACATCTTTGGACTGTGGGAGGAAACCAGAGCACGTGAAGGAAACCCATGCAGACACGGGGAGAATGCACAAACTTGCCTGTGGGTGGAAGTGAACATGGCTCCATGACAATGTGAGGCAGCACTGAGCCACAATTCCATACCCTTCCAAAGAAAGTAAATGAGTGAGCCAATCACATCAGTATTTCTGTGATTCCCATGAAGACAGTGACAATGTATCTGAACAAGTGGATTCTGTGACAAAGAACTTAGTTCAATGACTCTGTTTCGCTAAAGGTAGAGTCACAGAGGTCTGAGATAGGAGGAACTGCCGATGCTGGAGTCGGAGATAAAAAAGTGTAGAGCTGAATGAACACAGCAGGCCAGGCAGCATCAGAGGAGCAGGAAAGTTGATGGAAGGGTCCAGACCCTAAACAATCCTAATCCAATTTTCCAGCACTTCCCCATATCCGATCGATGTCACTGATAATTTTAGATGTCACAATAATTTTGTCCGTCATTCTCCTCTTGTGCCAATGAGAGAACAGAAAACTATCTGCCAAATTTCTCTTAATAGCTCAAGCTTCCGAACCCAGGCAGGCCCTGGTGAAGATCATTTGTACCCTTTCCAGTGTCATCACATTCCTTCAATAATGTGAATTCCATAAGTACACGCAAGCATGAGAGATATTGTTTCTTGTTCATAACTCTATGTTAGTAACAATGTAAGATGTATTAAATTCAACTCAAGATTTGACTCAATGACAATGAAAAACTTTGAAAACAATACCTCATTTAACTTGGTTACTAAATCATTATTAGGAAACCATAGCGTTCATAGCGCATTATCGATGCATGGAGAACTGGGATCTGTTGTGGGATCTGGTGAAATCTGGAAATCAAAACTTGGAATCGCATGTCAGGGCTAAGAGTTAGAGTTCTTCTGCATTTCCACGGTTTCAGGAATTAACCATCACTTGTCGTGACTATTTCACACTCTTCTTTAGCTCTTGTCTTAATTTAGCCAAGGTCACAAAATACAAGGATTAGTGTAGCAACTCAAAGTCAGGAGTATTTGACTGACTTAGTCTACAATAAACATTGGGCCATTTAAACCTGCATCATAATAAAGTTTGATATTCGGATGAAAAGAAAACCATCAAACAGCAAATAAGATACAGGATAAATACATCTACAGGATACAGCAAACAGCAGTATGAAGAATTTTCTTAGTTGCTTCATCTCAGGATCATCCAGATGCATATTTTTCACTCCCACACAACTTAACATCTTATGGATTCCATTGGCAACGAATATTCATCTCACACTCACAGCATTGAGCAGTAATATCAGAATAATTGGGAACAGTGGAGTCAAATAACGGCCAACTCAGCCATATGCTATCCAGGCAGAAAGAATGTAATACTCACATATGGCAACACATCCCCAGTGTGGACTATTGAAAACAAAGTCAGATTCAGATCACATACCTGGGAATGATTTTCAAGCTGAGTAACAGACTCACACATAAAATGACCACTTTTCTGTTTCCTCTGTGCAATATCTAGCTCTGGTAACAAACAGTAACAAAGTGTTCAGCAGTGATGCAAACCTGATAGAACTTTACCGATCTTCATGTCGTCTGCACATTCACTAACCCACCCATTAATTGCAACACGCAGTAGCACTGAGGAGATGTGCCAAGGAGCAGGATACAAATGAGCAATAATGAATGATTCGGCACCACCAACAATGTATTTACCATGTGGAATTTGAATATTTAACCAAGACATGGAATAGACACCATGCTTTCATCTGAGCCAAGTTAGCATTTCAGATTGTATTTCCATGAAGCCAAAGACATGAAAATAAAACAAATAAGACTGGGGTGGACACGCTGTTTAAAAAGGATGCTATGTCATTCAATTTGGGAACAGGTCATAGACTTCTATAGCACAGAGAAAGAAAGCCTTCCATTCATCAAGCCTAAACCTAACTGTTCAGCACTTGGCCCAGAGCCTCATATGCCTCGGCATCACAAGTGCCCTAATAAACACCTCTTCACTGTGCTGAGGATTTCTGTATCTATCACTATTATGGGCAGCAAGTGCCCACCACTTCGGGGGAAAAAGAAACACACTTTTCCTCACATCCATTTTAAACCTTCTGGCACTTACCTTAAATCGATTGCCAGATGGCTGGTCCCTCTACCAGAGGGAACATCCTTCCTGTCTACCCTATATATGTCTCTCATTATGTTATACTTCAGAAACTTCTCTCTTTTAAATGCTACACTCTGCTAACAAAGAAAATTATTCCATATGGCTTCTTAACTACTGTATCTATCTGCTAGATGACTTCAAGAGACTGATAGACATGCAAACCAAGAATCCTCTGATCATCACTCCTTTGAAGGGTTCTAACATTCATCATCTATTCACATATCCTTTTTTGTCCTGCCCGCGTACTTCTCCTCACAAAGAACAAAGAAAATTACAGCACAGGAACAGGCCCTTTGGCCCTCCAAGACTACGCTGATCGAGATCCTCTGTCTAACCTGTCATCTATTTTCTAAGGGTCCGTGTCCATTTGCTCCTGCCCATCCATGTACCTGTCCAGATATATCTTAAAAGACGCTAACGTGTCTGCATCTACCACCTCCGCTGGCAACGTGTTCCAGACACCCACCACCCTCTGAGGAAAGAACTTTCCACGCATATCTCCCTTAAACTTTCCTCCTCTCACTTTGAACTCATGACCCCTAGTAACTGACTCCCCCACTCTGGGAAAAAGCTTCTTGCTATCCACCCTGTCTGTACCCCTCATGATTTTGTAGATCTTAATCAGGTCCCCCATCAATCTCCGTCTTTCTAATGAAAATAATCCTAATCTACTCAACTTCTCTTCATAGCTAGCACCCTCCATACCAGGCAACATCCTGATGAACCTCCTCTGCACCCTCTTCAAAGCGTCCACATCCTTTTGGTAATGTGGCAGCCAGAACTGTACACAGTACTCTAAATGTGGCCAAACCAAAGTCTTATACAACTGTAACATGACCTGCCAACTCTTGTACTCAATACCCCGTCCGATGAAGGAAAGCATGCCGTATGCCTTCTTGACCACCTTATTGACCTGCATGGCCACCTTCAGGGAACAATGGACCTGAACACCCAGATCTCTCTGTTCATAACTTTTCCCCAGGACTTTTCCATATACTGTATAGTTCACTCATGAATTTGATCTTCCAAAATGCATCACCTCGCATTTGCTCGGATTGAACTCCATCTGCCATTTATCTGTACAACTCTCCAATCTGTCTAACCACACATTTAACTGGGTTGTGGCTGACTGAATGAAGATTTAGATCATCTTTATCATTATGTCCCATCTGTCTATCAGAGTATTCTTTTACTTCCCCATATTTCTTCAATGATAATGCTGTATATGCGCAGACAGTAAGTATTCACAAGCTTCAGGAATAACAACATTCATACATTCGCAAATTCCATATCACCCAGAGATTCATTTTGTTTGAAATCCCTAACTGCCCAGAGGAAGGATCAGAGTCAACCACTTTGCTGTGGGGCTGGAGTCACATGTAGGCCAGACCAGTTTCCTTCCCTGAAGGGCATTAGTGAATCATTGACACTTGAGAATGGATTCACCGTCATCATGAGATTATTAATTTCAGAAATTTTTTTGAATACAAATTCCACCATTTGCCATGGCAGGATTCGAATCAATGTCCCCAGAATGTTATCTGGATCTTCTGACTGACAATCCTGTGATAATGCCATTAGGCCATCGCTTCCCCCTGTGCAACAGATGCTGGTTTAACACTGGTTTCATTGGTGAGTCCAAATACAACCACATTGATCTGGCTCAGAAACGACAGGAAGGCCACATTAACTCAGGGAATCAGCTTTCCTTTACTCGAGCACATTGCAAAGCAAACATTACTTTTCCTCATAAGGGCTGACAGTGACCAACATTGAGTCAAGTCTCCAATCCCAGATTAATATGTCAATGAAACTCCCTGAGGTGCACTATTTCTGTATCGATTTCAATAGAGCGTCACCCTGGGACATTATTTTCATGAGCAGCCAATTAACTTCAGCATTACACCACACTCTCTCCACTTGATTGCACAAGATATGCCTTTGATTTATCTGAGCGACAAGTATTAATGTGGTTGTCACAATATGAAGAACATGTCTCCACATCATAAGGGATTCACCACTTTCAAGGTCCACAGCAGGAGCATGATTCAATATCTCCTCTTCCCCAGATAACAGCAGATTCAATAAGATGACAAATTCCAATCCAAAAAGATGTGACCCCCTCCAACAGTGATGCACAGTTTGACCACCTTTCAGAGACAGCAAGAACTGCCGATGCTGATGTCAGAGACAACACGGTGTGGAGCTGGAGGAACACCGCAGGGCAGGCAGCATCAGAGGAGCAAGAAAGTTGACGTTTCGGATCTGGACCCTTCTTCATGAATGGGGGACAGGGAAGGGAACTCTGAAATAAATAGAGGAGGGGTGGGGCTGGGGTAGGTCGGTGGGATGGTTGCGTTTCAGTAATTTGCTAAAGGGCCTTAAACTTCACTACCCGCATGGGAAAAGCTGAGCACCTGGAAGATAACAGACTTGCCCACATGTCAAATTCCAACAGATTTGGTGGTCTGACCTGTAACTCCATCAGCAACTCTCTTTCACCTCCTGTGTCTAACTCAAATGCCGTCCTCTCTAACAATTTATATTAAAGCTGGAAGCTCACAACAGCATGCGTCAGGGCAATTACAAAATGAATAAGCGTGACTGGGTTTATCAGTGGTTCTCAATGTGCAAGAACAACAATAAATGCAATAAGCTGAATGTTTCAGGAAAGTATCTTTCCCGGAGTGTACAAAGAGGTAATTGCTGAACATGTGTGACGTAGTTGTTAAAATTTCCTGAAATTTAAATAATCTATTCTCATGCACTGCACATTTATAACTACACCCTGAAATATAATACTGAGGTAAATTTTCTATAAAATTATATCATCTAGGATTCAATTAGAACATTGCAATGACCAAAAGCTTAATGAATTTCTGTTTCGATTTGGCTTTTCAAATATCCAACCGAAGCTCGGAAATTTACAACTTAGCAGAGAAACCATCATGCCATCTTTCGCACCGTTTAAAATGGAATATAACACCTTGTCAGCGATTCTCATGGCTCCTATAATGGGATAATAAATTATTCATGTTTTCACAAGGCCTGGTAAAGTGTCAAATGGAAAAACAACAAACAGGACATGCAGTTTCTTCGAGATGCAAGAGGGAGAGTTGGTGTAGAACGCAGAGCTGAAATTGACTCTCGGATGGGCAATATCATGAAACACTGAATTCACCACTGGATTGTAGATTTCATGAGATCATGGGTTATATAATTCGTTCCGATGATATGACAACTCCCCTCATATAATACGTCGGCCTCTTTACTCGAATTGAAAAATGATATCCGAGTGATTTAAAATGAATAAACTTGAAATACTGCAATAATATTACGAGCATACCTTGTTCTCATAATATGTTGCAGTTCGTTATATTCACTCTCACGAATTGATCGCAAATAAAATAACATTTATTCTCACTTCCCTTGATGAATGATAGAGGACTAAAGGGCAGTTATCAGTCAGCTTACAGTAAGAGTCACAGTGTCATAGAGATATACAGCACGGAAACAGACCCTTCGGTTCCACTCATTCATGCTGACTAGATATCCTAAATTAATCTGGTCCCATTTGTAAGCAATTAGCCCATATCCCTCTAAACCATTTTTTTTCATAGATACATCCAGATGCCTTTTAAATGTTGTAATTATACCAGCCCCCACCACTTCCTCTGGCAGCTCATCCATGCATGCACCATGCTCTGCATGAAAAAAGTTGCCTCTCAGGTCTGTTTTAAATCTTTCCCCTCTCTCTTTAAACCTATGCCCTCTAGTATTGGATTCCCCCAGCCCTGGGTCTGATCCATTTCCCCTATCCATACCTCTCATGATTTTATAAACCTCTCCAATGTCACCCCTCAGTTTCTGACGTGCCAGGGAAAAAAACTGATCCATTCTGTTCCGCCTCTCCCTCTAGCTCAAATCCTCCAAGCCTGGCAACATGAACCCTTCCAAGTTTCACAGCAGGTGACCAGATTGCACACAGTATTCCAATTATGGCGGAGCCAATGTCCTGTACACATGCAACATGGCCTCCCAACTCCTGTAGTCAATGCACTAACCAATAAAGACAAGCATAGCAAACGCCCCTTTCACTCCCTTGTTCATCTGTGACTCCACTTTTGAAGAACTATGAGCCTGTACTCAAAGGTCACTTTAGAAAGCAAGACTCTCCAAGACATTAAATTTAAGTGTAAAATTCCTGCTCTGATTTGCTTTTCCAAAATGTAGTACCTCACATTTATCTAAACTAAACTCCATCTGCCACTCCTCGGACCTTAGGCCCATCTGACCAAGGTCTCGTTATACTCTGCGGTAACCTTCTTCAGTCTCCGCTATAGTTCCAATTTTGGTGGCATCTGCAAATTTCCTGACCATATCTCCTATGTTCACATCCAAATTCACATTGCAGTTCAGTTGGTATATCTGCTGACTTATTATGGCTAGCCTATGAACTATTTCACCTTTCCACAAACTTTAACAGTTCTGCAATTTATTGGGATAATCTCCAAGCGAACAGCCCAGGACAAAAATGAAGCAAACAGAAAACAGGAAATGATAGTCATTTAGGAAACATTTAAATATTTGGATAACAGACAAACACTACTAGGTTGATTAGAGCTGGAGATTTTGAAGCCATAATGCAATGACAAACTGTCAAATATGCTTTTTAAAATAGAATACGACCAATGCTCACTTGTTCACTACACAGAGACAATGAGAGGCAAAAATTCAACTCTGACAACACATCGCTCATCTCAGAAGTCAAACAGACACATGGCAGGGAATTCCTGGAGGCCTGGTATTCACACTGGAACTCCATCAACAAACACATTGAATCAGGTCCTGTATACAAGCCACTGAGAATCAACACTGGATGCATCACCCACCAACCCAGTAAACCGAGGCACATAAATAACCAGCAGGACAGGACATCGATGCTTCACCGAAGGCGCGCTGAGCATGTCTACAATCCAATCCACTACTCGAGCTATAAAGCTTCTCAAAAATATTGAATTAGGATGGGAATATAGAAGATAGGGTAAATACATTTGCAGGTGACTCCAAAATTGCTGGTATAGTGGACAGTGAAGAAGGTCATCTAAGATTACAAAGAGATCTGGATCAATTGGTTCAAGGTGCTAAAAAGCTGCAGATGGATTTTAATTTGGATAAGAGTGAGGTACTGTATTCTGGTAAAACTAACAAGGACAGAACTTAGCAGGGTCCGTGGATTGGGTTGTAGAACAGAAACACTGATGCATTCAGGGACATAATTCTTTGAAACTAGCATTACGCCATGGTAGGATGACTGAGAAAGCATTTAACATGCTTGCCTTCATTACTCAGACCATTGAGTGTAGGGATTAGGATATTATGTAGAGTTTGTACCAGACGTTGGTGAGGCCTATTCTGCGGGCAGTTCCAGTTGCCCTGCTTTCGGAAGGATACTATTAAATTGGAGAGGATTCAGAAAATATTTACCAGGATGTTAGTGGGAATGGAATGTTTTGGTTGTAATGATGGGCTGGGAAGGATGAAGCTTTTTTCAATAGAGATTAGAAGGTTGGTAGGTGAGAGGTGAAAGATTTAAAAAGGACATGGGGGCAACTTTTTAAGACAGAGAGATGAAGGAGCTGTCAGAGGAAGTGCTGGATGGGGGTCCAGTTGCAATATATAAAAGACATCTGGATAAGTATATAAACAGGAAATCTTTGGTGAGATATGGGCCAAACGAAGACAAAGTGGGGCATATTTAGGTTGGGAGCATGGCCGACATTGACTAGTTGGACCAAAGGGTCTGTGTCTATGATCTAGCAAACGTTTTCATTAAATTAATCCCTTAAATGTGTTTCCTGAACTGTCTTTCCTTTATCTGAATGGGTGCTGGATTTAATTACTCCTTATTTCAGTCATGGGATGGGTGCATCACTGGATACACAGCATTTATTGCCCATCTCTAATTGCTCAGAGGGCTGTTAAGAATTCACTACATTACTGTGGGTCTGGAGTCACATGTAGGCCACACCAGGAAGGATGGCAGCTTCCTTCCCGAAAGGATATTAATGAATCAGTTGGTTTTATTCTCGACAATCGGCAATGGATTTATAGTTTTCATTAGATTCTTATTTTCAAACATTTATTGAATTCAAATTCCACCACTTGCCGTGGCAGGATCCATTGCATAACAGTTTTCATTAACCATGACCCAGCCATTCGAGACTTGACCACACCAACTCCCAGGGTCGCCCCCATATCTCAGGCTAACCCAAACATAACACGGATCCTTTCATTAACTCAACTGGTAATCGAACATTGACACAATTCTAAACCATATCCAATATTCACTGCAACCATCATGGCAAGTATAATGTGAACACTATACCGAACTCAAATCCCAGCCTAATACTGATGATCCATCCAAACAGGACTTCAAACAATTCCATTGCAGTTCTATTAAATCTGAATCATCTGTTGAATGTTAAGGCTGATCCTAACACTAACCTACAACCAAACGTCTTCAGCTACACAACCTCACTGAACAGGTTGTGGATCTGAAATGAAGCCCCTGAGAGTGCGACAAACAGAGTGGAAATGAAGAAGAAAAGTAAAGAGAAGAGGGCGAGGACATGATGGAGAGATGAGAAGGAGTTAGAGTAGCTGATCTAGTCTGGCACAGATCTGAACAAGACGGTGAATTTGGCCGAATTCTGTGTTGCTGACTTTGATTCTGTGAAGCACTCAGCTTGCTCCCCACAGCTAAAGAGAGCAGTGATGCTCCTTTGATGTCATCAAACAGGCTGAAATGTGTTTTCTGTTGGGAGAGAATCAATCATTGAATAGTCATTAGGGAAGGTCATCAATATGAGATCTCAAGCTGAAACTAGAAGTGTTTGAAGGAACATTTTCATCAAAACAGCTTCCAGTTCTTGTTAATTTTTTCACGTGGCCAGTTCTTTCTTGGGGAAATGAGTGTTTATCCAATCCATTCCCCATGGTGAACACCTTTCAGCATCAGAAGTTTCATTCAGCTGTCGTCATCTGTTTGTTCCAACTCTTCAAGAAAAACACTTTCGAATATTGTGCAATACAAATATCCCAGCAGAGATATTGATGAGCATAAAATTAAGACCCTGCCAATCAGACATCATAGAATCAAACTGAGGGGATTATCTGCAGAAGGAAGGAACAACTCACGGCAAACTGAAAATGCACAGTTTGATTCGAACAGTGAGGTAAATATTCTACCTGGTTGTAGGCATCATTGGCTTTCCTGGTGAGTGTATAAACTACTGAGGCTGCTTCAATCAGTGTCTGACCCAGATTCTGCTGTTACCCAGTGACCAATAATGTTACCTGCAACAGCATAATAGGTCAAAATATCCCGCACGTATCTCTATAGTTTCATTCTGCTGCTTCTGGTGTTTCAAACTCACCCGACTTTGTTATTACACTCGGTGTATGAATGTTCCATGAATTTCTGATGGATATTATGTCAAAAAATGTATGGAATTAAACAGTGATTCAACTGAATGATAATGGTACTTAATGTTTCAATTATTTAAGGATCTGAAAGCCATTTTGAAGAGGAGCTTTGAAAATGAATCATTTCCAAGAGATCATATAGATTGAAAAACAGTAAGTAAGTCAACTGAGCATGTTATAGTAGAGCATTGGCTGCCTGAAGACAAGAGAGTGAGAGAAGCAGGTACATTTAGACACAAGCAATTTTAACAGGGAGAAGATGTCCTTACCAACAGAGGTGCGTAGTCACCTGGGGCAGGGTGGTAGTGGCTGAGACGTCTTACATTTGATTTGAAGAAAGACAGAAACAGAAGTTTGTGAAAATCTTCGAGACATGTGACAAAGCCATTTTGTGTACACGGTGAAGAAACGTATCTCAAATGATAAGTAGTTTGTTTTAGATTTCAACGTAAGATGCGAGGGAAAGCGGAATTTGAAGTTTGGGAAGGGTCTCAATCAGAAATGTTGACTTTCCTCTTCTTCTGAGGTTGCCTGACCTGCTGTGTTCCCCCAGCTCTACACTTTGTGATCTCGGATTCTCCAGCATCCGCAGTTCCCATTATCTCTCTCCACACAGCCTAGGTGTAGTTGCCTCTAGTGCATTTTATTGACTGTACAGTTACAAGAATGATTAAACATTTTAGTTCACTGTCATTTGAATAGAATAGAATCCCTACAGTGTGGAAGCAGGCTATTCATTCCATTGAGTTTACACTGACCCTCTGAAGAGAATCCCACCTAGATCCACCCTGACCGGGAAACCCTGCATTTCCCATGGCTAACTCAACTAGCCTGCACAATGCTGGACACTATGAGGTAATTTAGCATGGCCAGTCCTGGACTTCTTTGGGTAGTGGAAGGAAACCAAAGCACCTGGTGGAACAAGCAGACTCTACACAGACAGTTGCCTGAGGGTGGAATTGAACCCAGGTTCCTGGCACTGTGAGGCAGCAGTGCTAACCACTGAGCCACCGTGTCACCTCTTTCTCAGCTACATATGAATTTATATCTACAGACAACTTTAATACTTAAAGGGCTCCTACTCTAACAACTTCAGTAAATTTGGAGCTTCGAAAGAAACAAAATCCTCTTTTGTTGGTCTTAACTTGACCTTTACTGCTACAGCGGGTTAAAGCTCACTCACTTCTCTCAGCTGTCTAAGATCCATTGCACAACGTGGGATTCTCTAATTTTGACTGAATCTTACCTCTGTAGTTTGAAATGTATTCTTAACTGCAATCTATGCAAATGCAGCCTCAAACCCCGAGTGCCACTAAATGTACCAGTATAGATAAAGGTACTGGGATTTGATTCAGTTGTTTGGGCAGCTGGTTTATGAGTGATGCCAAAAACGTGGGTTCACTTCCGACACTGGCTGAGGTTACCATGAATTTCCCAATGTTTCAACGTCACCCCTAGCCCGGAGGCATGGTGACCTTCAGGTTAAGCTCACCACCAGTAATCTCTTGCCCTTTGCTTCTTTGAGTCTATGGTGACTTTACCTTTTATATCTCTTAACAAAAGAAGCTGAGTAGAATGTAGATAACCGAGAAGGCTAGTCACAAATAACAAAAAAAGCTTTTCAGCTCAGTACTGCAATAAATGTTAATGTTACATTGAGTGAAACATGTAACAAATCTCTGAGTACCTGAAAACTTACATCTGCTTTTTGTTTCAGTAGAGAGAGTTTTACACTGAAAGCCAGCATCAGGAGTATGTTGCAATATGCTTTTTGGGTGTATGTTTACTGTTTATTAAATCAGGTTCTGGCTCTTTGCTCATATCTCCAGGACTGAAGTCTTGCCAAAAATGAGGCCTCAGGAAACAGGAGTGTACCTGGCTTCAGAGAACAAGGAGGCTGCAGGATGCTGATTAACATAATAAACAGCAGCTAGGAATAGAAGATTACGGCAGGCATTCAGTGCAGCAGTTGAATAAGAGCTTGAGGGCCTCGTATTAAACTAGGCAGTGCAGTGATCTGTAGTATGAGGTAGAGAAGCACAGTGGAACTGATGGGCACAGATCTCTGAACTCTCAGCCTGTAGCAAAGATGGTAATAAATCTGAGGGACTTTTACATGAACACATTAATTTACAGATCATTGGGAGTGGTCTGGTATTTTGCTGTGGTCTTCCTTGCCCTGGGGACTGAAGTCCCATTTGATGTCACTGTTTGGTTATATGTTTACAATAGACTCCCTTCGAGGATTGGTTTTCTGACCTTTGCGCAGAAAGTCCTTTTTAAAAATTTCTTATGTGACCATCGGTCAGTTATTTTTGACTTCCAAATTGCCAGCAGTTTAGACCAACTGTTTGATTCAGACGGACCCCAAAATTGGGTACGTTAAAGGAAAAACAGCTGGGCTGTTGGAAGAAGCGAGAACTAGCAAAGTCTTTGACTGAACTCTAGGGTGAGAACTGCCTGGGACGAAGAAAGCACAATGGAAGATGGCTGAAAGCTGCAAAAGACTACTGAGCACCCTGGATCTGGGTATCTTTGGACGAGTTCTTTTGAATTGATGGATGTGTGAAACTGCTAATATGTAAACCACAATCTGATGGATTTAGTGTGTAAGAGAAACATGAGGACAGGTTAAAACAGGAGGTAATCTTCTTGAAGATGTAAAACTGCAGCACAACAGCAGTAATGGGACAACCTATTGCAGAAAGATGTCGGCTGTGTCAAGGTGAGACATAATGATGAATGGCCTGAACTTCAGCTTGCAGGAGTTGCTAAGAAAAATTGAACAGGTATAGTAAGAAAAACATGATTTTATCTAATGGCCTAATATTTAGTTCTTCATTCCATGTTATTCACTTTGCGTTTAATTTCTGTTGATGCAGTGGTTAATACCACAGCACACATTCTCTTACATACTTCAATGTGTTGTTGATCCGTTTCTAAGTAGGTTGAAAACTGCGTTAGTGCCACGCATAATGGAATTTTATGAACATACAACAGCAGTAAAAGTCAAAGTACATTTATGTTAAGTTTATAGAGAACTACAAAGTGTGTTCAAATGTTGGGAAAAGTCAGTGGAATAGTTTATTTGTGTTTTAGTTAATTACCAGAGATGCCTGTCACAATTTACAGAGAGCATATCCTGCTGTGGAGAGCCATGTCTTTGTTTAAATTGAGAAATTAAACATGTAATGATTCTCTTATATATTCGAATAACTGAAAGTAAATACGGTGGTCATTCTTAAATAGACTCTGCTTTAAACCCCATAAACCTCTCCAGCTTTTAATTGAGGAGGATAGTTATTCACCAGTTTTAAATACATTGATCGAATACATGTGTGTTCCATTTATCATTGTTCTAATTGTTTTGAAGTAGTATTTACTGTGGAGAAATGCAAGAAACCTGTTCTGGCCATGGTTTCCAGCCGAACAATTGGGGCCACAATTTATGGGAGTTTTCTCAATTTTCTGGAACTTAGTAGCATTTGACCATCGACTGCATGAATTATTCATATGCCTGAGAGTTTGTAATTAGTTTTGCTGACTTTTTACTGTGGCCTAATTTCCACTGCTAATTTAGTGAAAGAAGTCCATATAGTATGGATTAACAAGAGTGCCTTATTCACAGCATTGTAAAGTTGGACCAGAGAGTGGATGATGCTTATACGAGCATCCATTTGCTGTCAGGTACCTGGATTGATTGAACTGACATTTCATTTCCTGACCTCCTGCCCTTGGCCTCTCTATGGCAACAATTTTGGAATTAGTAGAATAAGGTCTTGTTATCATGTTAAAAAGGGGAATTGTCAAAGAGGATGTTTTTGGCTTTTATTACAGTTTCAGGATAAGAGAAAAAGGTGCTGAATTAATTTTTGAGTGAAATTTGTATCCAAAGGCAGAATGACTGTGAAGTGGGGTTGTATCTGTCTGCAAGAACTAAGCATGTTGTTTTTATGGAATTAACAAATTGATGCATAAACATGGGGGAGGAGTAAAGTGTTACATATCATGGTTATTAGCTGATTAAAGCCTGAGTTCTTGTGCAGGGGTTGTTTCCTTCATGTAGATGCCTGTTGAGCGAGAGAGAGAGATTTTGTTTATTTGAATTTAATGTCTCTGGAACTTAACACACTGTGAAAAGCATTTGTGTTGCATTTGCATTGCATTCCATACAGTTTTCACAGTGTGCCAACTATGGCACAGAGCAAAGCAGTAGATCAAATGTACGACTGAATATTACGTTCAAGGTAGAGCTCAGTTCATGCAGCTGTCACAGAATCCTTAGTGTGGAAGCAGACCATTTGCTCCATCGAGTCCACGCCGAACCTCCAAAGAGCAGCCTATCCAGATTTATCCCCCTACATTATGCCTGTCGTCCTGCACATCCCACAGCTAATCCACCTTACCTGCATGCCTTAGGACTGTGGGACGAAACCGCAGCACTCAGAGGAAACCCACGCAGACATGGGGAGAACGTGCAAACTCCACACAGACGGCTGCCGAAGTGGGGAGTCGAACCCAGGTCCCTGGCGCTGTGAGGCAGCACAACTCACCATTTATCTACGGCACTGCCCACTCAATATTTGGGAAATAAGGGTTGAAGACTAATTGTGTGTTTAAAAATAACCTAATTCTGGCTTAGTAGCTTCTTAAAAGTGCAGTGTTTTTGATAGTAGCAGACCGTTGCTTTAGCTAGCCATTCCTTCCAAGCCTTTCATCAGTTTCTGTTTGATTCTGGAACCAAGAGCCTCCTCTAACTGTTTTCTTTCATTTCGTTCTTCCAATCATTGATGTGTGGATTGCTTTAAGGCAAGTTTTAAGCTCATTATCAGCAGATGCTTGATCCTGAGCAATTTTCTTGACAATCTTATTTTTAACCAGCAGTGGTTTGCTATTCCCTTTCACTTTTAGGGACAGACTGAGGAGGCAGATTCCAGATCTACCTCAGTTGGAATGGGAATCGTGTCCATGCAGTTGGCATTATTCTGGAGGGATTTTGCCCAACCCAATAAATCTCTGATATTTATTTTCCATTAAGAGCCCCTCATGCATCCTTTTTCAGAGACATTAAAGCCTCACAACCAGAAATTGCTCCGACAAATCAGCACTCGTTAGAAAAAAGAGAGATAACAAGGTGTAGAGGTGATGAACACAGCAGACCAAGCAGCATCAGAGGAGCAGGAGGGCTGATGTTTTGGGCCTAGACCATTCTTCTGATTGGCTTCAGCCCAGAACATGAGCTTTTCTGCTCCTCTGATGCTGCTTGGCCTGCTTTGTTCATCCAGCTGTACACCTTGTCATCTCAGATTCTCCAGCATCTGCAATTCCTACTATCTCTGAAACTCATTGTAAGAACCAACCTTGATTTCTTGCTTTGGGATCCATCCATTAATTCATATCTTTCCTGTAAGATGGAACCAGGAACGAAATACTTTATACCAGATACAAAATCTAGTGTGGCAGACGAAATTCAGCATGTGTCGTGTGAACTGATACAGAAACAAGGTAGAGTAAATGTTATAATTTAAATGGCTGCACAGAAATAAAGACACACATACTCAACAGTTCTCATACACCGACTCGAAAGTCTTTGTAGGTGGCAGGGTTAGACTATTAGAAGCACAGTCTGTAGCAATTCCGTTAAGGAATTTATTTACACAAAGCTGAAAAAAATGCAGAGTTGTAGAGAAGGGGAAATGGAGTGGGGCGAATTGGATATTGCTTGCAGGGAACGAAAGTGACAAAGTGAATAGCTTCCTCTCAAGATTTAAGAACCTTGATATAGCCTTGCAAATCCATGTGCAACTTCAATATGTTAAATATAAAGTCACATGTTTACTTATGTACTTAAACATTTTGTTTAGTCACCACTGCAAATATTGAATCGGTGATTTTTAATGGCACTTCAGTCAAAGCCCAAATTGTTCTTAGAAATAGGAGTAAGCCATTTAGCCCTTGACCCTGCTGAATTTTTCAGTGTTATGGCTGATCTGATTGGGCCTTAACTCCACTTTCCTGCCTGCCTTCCGTAGCCCTCAACTCCAGAACTCTAAAATCTGTTAGGCAACCTGGAATTAGTCAGGAACCTAGCCTCCACTGCGAGCTGGGCCAGAGAATTCCAAACTGATGACTGAGAACATTTTCTTTTCATCCTATTTTATATAGGAGACCCCTTAATTTTAAACAGTATGCCTAGTCCTGGATTCCTTTCGGCATCTACCTCGTTAAGCCCTCTCAGAATCTTGTGTTTCAATAAGACCAGTTCTTATTCTTCTAATCACCAATGAGTTAAGGCCTAACTTGCTCAGGCTTTCCACGTAGTCAAGTCCTCATCCTAGGAATCAACATAAAGAATGTTCTTTTGAACTGCTTCCAATATAAATATATCCTGAAGGAAGGAGGTCAAAACTATACCCTGCTGTATATTGGGGCAGCTAGAATTCCCACCTTTTTTCAGTTCCCCTTGTAATAGAGGCCAGTGTTCCCTGATCTTTCTAATTGTTTCTTAACATTTTGCGACAAATTATGTAGCACCTAGGTATTACTTGTGTGTGTTTGTTACATTGTCTCTTCACAGGACCCTTGTGGTGCAGTGATAGTGTCCCTGTCTTTAGACCAACAAGTTTAAGTTTCACCTGCTCCAGAGGTGTGTAACAGGTTGATTAGAAAATGTCTATATTGTCTTTTCATCCGGTCAGTGTGAGGACTACCAATATCTAGAACTGGGTCTGATGCCATTTCGCCAAAACCTCTGCCTTGTTATTTCAAATTCTTTTGGTTTGTTGCATGTATGCAGAAGTCTGAAAGTAATAATGCTGCCACTTTTTCACCTTACTCCTAATTGTGGTGGTGTCTTGTTTGCCCTTCTTGATAGATATTTGGAGAAAGCTTGTTGTTTTTTATATTTTCTGCCAAATGACACTCATGTCCCCTCTTTGTGTTGACTTGATTTTATAGTGCCACCCATGGTGGCTCCTGCCTGTGCCTTTCAGAGTGTTGTAGGGATTTTCTTGCTTCCATTCTTGTGTGACCACTTTTCCACGCATTCTGTTTTATTTTCTTCTCTGAGCGTAACCTGACGGCATAGAGCTTTACATGGCTATCAATGTTCGGATTGCTGTCCTGACTCTGGCCGCCTTTGGGTCTTGCAAGCGTAGGCTGATTGAGCGTGAGCACAAGCCTGTTGTGAATGGCTGAAAGAACATGTTTAATTTGATCAGCTACTTGTTAGCAGACATTTTGTTTTACATGGCATTAGATGTGATTCTGTGATTGGGGCATTGCTTACCAAAGAATCCGAAGTGTGTGTCAGTAGCTGCACTAAAAAAAACAATTTAATTGGTTTATCTTATAATGTATCTTATTCATTCGAGCTAGATGCGACCTAGTTACATTCGCAGGTGCTTTCTCCTGAACCAAGTGATTTGTCCAATTTCTGCACTTTGTTTTTTTAGTTACCCAATAGGGTGGTAACACTTTGACTAGTTAGAGTCAACTTGTCAATCAATCAGCCCTTTTCCTCTGTGCTATAAATTATGATCCTTTGAAACTTAGCATTCTTGCATTTGTCCTGATGAGTGCAAAGTGGAAAGCTGTGGCAAATTGTGTCTGTTTTTGGCAGTATTCTATATGCTGAAAACGCAAGAGATGATAACTTAATGAAAGGGCTGTTCCTTCACTGTTGCTGGGCCAAAAACCTGGGATTCCCTCCCAAATAGCATTGTGGGTCAACCCATAGCAGGAGGAATGCAGCGGTTTAAGAAGATAGCTCACCACCACCTTCTCAAGGGCAACTAGGGATGGGCAAGAAATGCTGGCCAGCCAGTGACGCCCACATCCCACAAATGAATAAAAAAATGAAGGATCAACATATTTTTTCTTGCTGATTAATCTGCTGTACGTCTCCACTATTTCCTGGATTTATATATACAAAATATCTGACTTTTTTGGGGGGCAATATGTTGAAACTTTCTTTGGTAATGTTATTCAAGAGTCAGCCTAATACAGATTAACTATCAACCTGAAACCTTGTTAAACTTGACAGAAATGAAAACTCTACTTTCCATTTATAGAGTTTATGCCACTATGACAACTTGATGTCCCTAAATCTAGTAGATAATAAAGAATTACCAACCCATTCTATAATGGTCATTGTTTGGTTTGTCAAAGGCCCAAGGTCCCAAATCTGATTGAATCAACAACTGGATAGGCCTGTTCAGGTTGCATTAGTAGATCTTTAATTAATTCTGTCTGAAATATTTGATTGCACTGCAAGTATATTACATGAAGGCAAAACAGGTGGTTTCTACTATGTGCGGGGCTGAGGGTTCTTGTCAGGAATGTTGTTAACTTGTTGAATCCAACATTTTTTTGTCCAGTCCTCCAAAGACAGTTTCCCTGTTTAGCCCTTAATAAACATCACAAACAGAGAGATATAGCTGGGACTTTTTGGTCATGTGTTCTGGTAGTCCATGATGGCCTGGATTTACTGTAAAAATATCAGTGAAGCTAACAGTGGGCTAAATATTCCCAGGCTTTCTGGACGATGTGGGCAGTGCTGGATCAGTTGGAAAAAATATGACAAGATTAGAAAGAAATACTTGGCTTTGAGAAAAAAAATCCAGTTTTCCATCAAAGGTTTCAATGGTGAGAGATGAGTTTCACTCGTGTGCAGCAAAAGGCATTTGTGCGAGTATTTGGATCTCATGAGTATCTAACCTCACCTTGAGGTGAGGAATTAGACAGTGACAATTACTGACATGAAAGTCAGAGTGGATATTTGCCAGCTGTTGCAACTGCTTCTCTCGCCTCTATCTTGGCCAGCAATTGTCAACATCGCAGGGTCTGCTCTCGGGGAAGTGACTGCTGGCACCCGCGTGAAGACAGAGTTTGGCTTTGGACAAACCTTCTACTGATATGCCTTCGACTTGCCTGGATTCACTACCAAATATTAGGTCCAGAACTGTGCACACCCCGCCCACCGACCCCCCGCTCTGAATGCAATGCAACGCGAGTATTTTGCTCCCTTCCTACCTTGCAAAATTAAACTATTCCAGTGAGTAGTTGGGTAGTTAAAGTCCCCTATTACGGCCTTATTATTCTTACCCTTGTCTGAAATTTAATTATATTTCAATCCTGTATCTCTCAGACTGTTCAGGAGCACACAACAGTAAGCTTGCCCTTTTTATGTTTGTTGCCTCCTTCCATAGAACTTTGCTTTGTGATCTTTCCAAGTTATAATCCTTCTTCATTGATTCCTTGATCAATAGTGTGACCCACCTTCTTTACATGGCCCACTCTTCTGTCTGTCCTGCTCTCGATCTGGTCTGAATACCTGAAAACGACAAGTGATGAGCTGCCAATCATGCCCATCTTTCAACCACGCCTCAGTTTTAGCTATGATATAATACTCCCACATGCCTATCTGTACACTCAGCTCATCCGTCTTATTCTATACACTGCCCACATTAATGAAATACATTCTATTTAACCATATCAAACTCACTTCTGTCTTACATGCCATTTGGTTCCTCACCCTTCCAGACTTAATCACTCACTCGCTGACTCAAACATTTTAACTTAGAATTCATCTCAAAATCTATCCCCTCTGAACTACTTGTCAGGATCCACCCTCCTTCCTTCAAATGACTAATATCTGTTGTAAACAGTTGTAGTCCCACCACCGATTCCTGTAGAACCCCACTGGTCATGGGTCACCAAACTGAAAAAGAACCCTTTATCTCCAATTGCTGTTTCTTGTCTATGAACCAATCTGTATCCATGCTAATATGCTACCTCCAACACTGTGGGCTCTCGTGTTATGACCTAACCTTTTGTCAAAATACAAAGCCCAAAGACAACACATCTATAGAACATCGAACATTACCGCACAGAACAGGCCCTTCGGCCCTCGATGTTGTGCCGACCTGTCGTACCAATCTGAAGCCCATCTAACCTATGCTATTCCATGTACGTCCATATGCTTGCCCAATGACGACTTAAATGTACTTAAAGTTGGCGAATGTACTACCGCTGCAGGCAATGCGTTCCATACCCTTACTACTCTCTGAGTGAAGAAACTACCTCTGACATCTGTCCTATATCTTTCACCCCTCAATTTAAAGCTATGCCCGCTTGTGCTCGCCGTCACCATCCTAGGAAAAAGGCTCTCCCTGTCCACCCTATCTAACCCTCTGATTATCTTATATGTTTCAATTAAGTCACCTCTCAACCAGCTTCTCTTGAATGAAAACAGCCTCAAGTCCCTCAGCCTTTCCTCGTAAGACCTTCCCTCCATACCAGGCAACATCCTAGTAAATCTCCTCTGCACCCTTTCCAAAGCTTCCACATCCTTCTTATAATGCGGTGACCAGAACTGTACACAATACTCCAAGTGCGGCCGCACCAGAGTTTTGTACAGCTTCACCATAACCTCTTGGTTCCGGACCTCGATTCCTCTATTAATAAAAGCTAAAACACTGTATGCTTTCTGAACAGCCCTGTCAACATGGGTGGCAACTTTCAAGGATCTGTGTACATGGACACCGAGATCTCTCTGCTGAGAGTATTAGCAGTCCTCTGGCACCTTAGCTGTGGCCAGAAATGACTTGAAAATCTTTGCCAGGACCTCTGATATCTCCTTTCCTGCTTCATAAAGTCATGCAGGACAGAAACAGGCTCACTTAATCAACATCAATGCCAACTAACAAACATCAAACTACTAATCCCATTTACCTGCACTGAGTCATTACCGACCATACCCTGGCCCTTTAAATGCTCATCTGTTGCTTCTTAAATATTGCAAGCGTACCTGCCTTCTGCACCTTGCCAGGCAGCATATTACATGTTTGTATCACTTTTGGTGAAAACACTTGCCTCAGATCCCCTCTTAATAGCTGACAGTTCACCTGAAATCTATGCCCTCTGACTTAAACTCATTTACTGGTTCTCACAATCAATCTATGCCTCTCATAATTTTGTATACGTCGATCAGCCTCCTCTGCTGCATGGAAAACGCACTTAGCCTATCAGTTTCTCCTCATAAAACTTGCATTCAATCACAAAACAACAACCTGAAACATATACGATCAACAAACCTGGCCAACACCTCTGTCTCCGGCTTGCTACAGTGTTCCAGTGAAGCCCAGCGCAAGCAGAAAGAGCAACACCTCATTTTCCACTTGGGGACCTGACAGCCCTCCAGACTCAATATTGAGGTCTGTAATTTTAGGGCCTAAACTCTCCCATATCCCAGCCCCCGCTACCCCACACACCAGGCTTTGTTACCACGCAGCCTGCCACAACACATTCCCTGTTGTTAGTGACGAACAGTCCCCATTCACAACTGTTCACCCTCCCAGCCTGATGGTTTGCAACTCCTTTATCTGTCCACCTGTCTTTCTCTCTCTTTGGGCTCTATCCTATTGTTTAGTCCCTACACCACCCTCCTCCCTATTTTCTGCAGAGAAACCGATGTTTTCCCAGCCACCATCAGTTCTGGGGAAGGGTCACCGGACCGGAAACCTAAACTCTGTTTTCTCCTCCAACATATGCTGCCACACCTGCTGAGCTTTTCCAGCAACGTTGTTTTTGTTCGTCATTTACAGCATATGCAGTTCTTTCGGTTTTTATCAACAAACCTGTCAGACTCACCAATGCTTTGAAATGCTCCCACTTGTTGCTCAAGACCCTGGGCTCAAGTTGCTCCAGTAAGAGGCACCTGCTGTACACATGGTCATGCAGACCAGCAGGAGCACTCAGCAGTTGACATGTAGTGTAGGATGCACCAATCATGGGTCAGAGCTTAATTCCAGGCATACCTTAGCTGAACAGAACACTGATCTTTGCTTTTAATTTACTCATCTGCCTGCTCAGTTGGAGGGAACACAAACCAGTGTTCCCACTCAGGTCTCTGCTCGTATGCATGCTTTTCAGTGAGAGCCTTATCTCACCCACTCCTCTCAATAACATTCTCTGACTGTCACTGGGCCATCACCAGCTCGTCTCAGTAAAACTGACTGACTGTGTCACAGGGCCCTCCCCTCCTCCTCTCAGTAACACTGCCTGTCACAGGGCCTTCACCCGCTCCTCTGTAGCATTGACTGACTGTCACAGGGCCCTCACCCGCTCCTCTCAATAACATTGACTGACTGTCACAGGGCCCTCACCTCCTCCTTTCAGTAACGTTGACTGACTGGACATGGCCCTCACGCCCTCGTCTCGGTAACACTGACTGACTGTCACAGTTCCCTCACCCGCTCCTCTCAGTAACACTGAATGTCACAGGGCCCTCAGCCGCTCCTCTCAGTAACACGGCCCGTCACAGAGCCCTCAACCGCCGCTCTCAGTAACACTGAGTGACTATCTCAGGGCCCTCACACCCTCCTTTCAGAAACACTGACTGACTGTCACAGGCCTCTCACTCCCTCCTCTCAGTAACACTGACTGCCCGTCACAGAGCCCTCATCCGCTGCTCTGAGTAACACTGGCTGACTGTCACAGTGCCCTTACCTTGCCCACTTATCTGAATTAGAGACAATATCAATGTGGTTGCTTTATGAAGTACAAATACAGTGAGAAATTAATGTCACAATCAAAGTGAACTTGATTAGTAAGAGATTGTGATAGACTGTCTTTATTTATTTAATATAAGTATGTTATTACTGATTTTATGACCTGAAGTCACAGCCGTATTAAATCAGCTTCCCTGCCTATATTCGCAACACGTTGATATGAAGTATTTGGTGACGTTCAAAATTGATCCCAATGTTTCCTAATCAGATTTTTTGAAAAGTCAGTGCCAGACTTTGTGCATAACAATACCAGACACCAGGTTTATAGCTTAAACAAAAGATTTGACAATTTATTAACAATATAGTATCTTTTAAAAAAAAGTTAAGCAAAAAGGTATTCTGATGAATGCCCATGACTTAAACATCATCTTCTCTGACTGTAGCCCCCATTCTAACAAAGACAGAAAGACAGACAAACAGATATAATTAAGGCATATATTAAAGGGAAAGAAATAAATCAAGTGTAACTGGCCAGTTTACTTAACCAGACTGCATGACCTTTAAAACGGAAAGCCCTGTGGATGCTGTAAATCAGGAACAAAAACAAAGCTGCTGGAAAAGCTCAGCGGGTCCAGCAGCATCTGTGAAGGAAACAAAGTAAAATTTCAGATCTGGCGACCCTTCCTCTGATCAGTTCTGAGGAAGGGTCACCAGATCTGACATCGTGCCTCTTTTTTACCTTCACAGACGTTTCCAGACCTGCTGAGCTTTTCCGGAAATTTTGTTTTTGTCCATCATCTAAAATCTCACAGTCAGATGAGATTGTATCTTAAAGCTAAAATCTGAACAATCTACAGATGCTGTAAACCAGAAACAAAAACAGAATTTGCTGTAAAAAACCAGCAGATCTGGCTGCATCTGTGGAGAGAAAACAGAGTTAACATTTTGGGTCGTATTACCCTTCCTCAGAATTCCTTATTTCTAAGTGTCACAGGATCGGAAACGTTAATTCTAACTTCTGTCCATAGAAGCTGCCAGACTCGCTGAGTGTTTCCAGTAATTTCTGAGCTTCTGTCTTGGTTTCTGAAAACACTAAGCTATGCAAATACCTTTCAGTAGGCTTTGGGGGATATTTAATTATTACTTGTAACAGAGGACCTCTTCACTTAGAATAAGTTGATAATGGGAGGACAACCAGTTGGCAATCAAACCTCTGCCCTGTAGCTTTTGCAGGGACAACCCTTCTGATTTAAAGACAGTTCAATATTGGTTTCTCTTTGTTAGTGACACATCAATAGAGTTTTCTTGAAAGAAGAATTGACCTGCAATTAACTTGCAGACCTAGCCTCAGAAACAAATATCAAATTGTTTCTTCTTTTTTCACATAAGCTGCTGCTCACAATCCAAAGGTCACTCTCAGTTCACAGTTCACAGCTCCAAACCAAAAATGATAATGAACTTAAGTACTAGGAGGAGTAAGCCAATTCAGCTCCTTGAGCCCCGCTGTTTGATATGATTGTGGTTGATCTTATCTCTGCTGCAACTTCAGTTTCCTACCTGCTCTCCATAATTCTTGAACCCATTATGAACTCAAAAATTGTTCTATCTCCTCTTCAAATTTGCTCACTGTCACAGCCCTCCAATGCCCTCTCAGGGAGTGAATTCCAGAGATTCATGACCCTTCCAGTATAGAAATTTTTCATCATCCCTTTAAATCTTCTTCCCCTTATGCTAAAACTATGACCTCTTGTTCTATTGCCCGCATCAGGAACCATGTCAACTTTATCAATCTGCTTGAACATTTTATATCCCTCAATTAGATCCCTTCTCATCTTTCTGAACACCTGAGAATGTAGGCCAAAATTACTCTGTCTGTCTTAAGACAGGTTCTCGTCTCTGGAATCATCCTGGTGAACCTCCACTGGACTGCCTTCAATACAATGGCATCTCTCCTTAAGTAAGGAGACCAGAACTGTACACAGGGCTCCAGGTGTGGTCTCACTAATGCCTTGCATAGTTGCAGCAACCTTCTTTTGTATTTTTATACTCTCTTTCTTTAGCAACAAATGCCAAAATTCCATTTGCCTTCCTTAATACCTGCTGTACCTGCTTACTGGGTTTCTGTGGTTCATAAAACTAAAAAAAATGAAGGTTTCAATGCTGTTAAAATGAAATCCATCCAAGTAAAATTAAAATAACGATAAGAGAACATTAATGGAAAATGAAAACATTTTTCTCTCTCTGGAGAGCAATATGGAACAGCCTTCACATAATAATGTTATTTGTGAGCTTGGGTTCTATACTGGAGGAATGCTGCGCAAGTTTTAAGTTTGATTTGTACATCTATACCGTGTGTAGTGAGAAGGACAAGACGTGGGTTTTAATCTAATAATTTTCTGTGTTCTTCTGTTAAAAATATACATAGGCATCCACTTGTGAGCATATTCAGTAATTGAATACCACAGTAAAGAGAACGAAAATTTATCTCACCCTGGGATCGGAATTGTCCAGTATCACCATCAACTGGGATCATAACACTTATCATTTCAAAGGCCAAACCTGATATTACCACTCGATTCCTCAACTAAAATGGAATTTGATTCATTCAATTGTCATACATCAATGACCTTGATAGGGTGTTGTAAATTACAAAGTGAAACAAAATAGCCCTTCACCATTTTTCTTGTAAAGCAAATCCATCATATTCGATTGTTGTAGTGGTATAAAACACAAGTAAGTCACACATTGCAAAGTCCTCCTGAATGTGAGCCAGACATTTACATAGATCTGTGGTTAACCTCAAGAGGCAACCCAATCTTGTATTTGTTTCCTGTTTATGACTTTTTAGGCCACTTTTCTGACAAGAAAGACTTCACCAGTCTCCTTAAACAGCTGAGATCAGACTAAATACAAAGCTCTATTTTGTCCATAACCTACCCTTGATCAATGCTAAAGAAGATACGCTAGCATTTAAATAAAATTGTATTTATAGAGCCATAGAGTGATACAACACGAAACAGACCTTTCAGTCCAACTAGTCCATGCTGACCATAATCGCAAACTAAAGTAGTCCTGCCTGCCTCCTGCACTCGGCCATATCCCTCCAAACATTTCTTATTCATGTACTTATCTGGATGTCTTTTAAATAGTGAAACTGTACCCACATCCACCAATTCCTCTGGAAGTTCATTCCACATATGAACAATCCTCTGTGTAAAAAGATTGCCCCTCATTTCCTTTTTAAATCTTTCTCCTCTCATCTTAAAAATATGCCCCCTAGTTTTGAAATCCTCCACAGTAGGGAAAAGACATTTGGCGTTCACCTTATCTAGATCCCTCATTATTTTATAAACATTCATCGGGTGACCCCTCAACCTCCTATGTTCCAGTGAAAAAAGCCCCAGTCTATTCTCACCTTAAATCTCAAACCATCCATTTCTGGCAACATCCTGGTAAATCTTTTCTGAACCCTCTCCAGCTTAATAATATCCTTCCTTGAACACTGACCAGAATTGGACGCAACAGTGTAGAAGAGGCCTCACTAATATCCTGTACAACTTCAACATGGCATTCCAACTCTTCTCCTCGAAAGTCTGAGTAATGAAACACCTTCCTAACTACCGAAAGAACTACAGATGCTGTAAATCATGAACAAAAACAAAGTTGCTGTAAAAGCTCAGGAAGTCGGGCAGCATCTTTGAAGGAAAAAACAAGTTAATGTTTCAGGTCCGGTGACCTTTCCTCAAAACTGGCATTTCCCCTCTTCGCTGTCGACTGTACCACCGATTTTGGTATCACCTGCAAGCTTACTAACCAGGCCTTCTATATTCTCATCTAAATCATTTATATAAATGACAACCAAAAGCAGACCCAGCAATGATCCCTGTGGAACACCGCTGGCAACAGGTCTCCATGATGGAAAACTTCCTTGCATCACCACTCTCCATCTCCTGCCTTTTATGCAATTTTGTTTAGTTTCTTCTCAATTAATATTCCAGTAATAAACATCCCTGATGAGTGGCAGAATGGTAACCGCACCCGAAGTGTTAATGCTGTTGTTTTTTCCATCACAGATGTTGCCAGACCTGGTGAGCTATTCCAGCAACTTTGTTTTTGTTCCTGATGAGCTGCGACTTTGTACTTGAGTGATTTCCAACATCAAAAGTTCTAAATGTTGGAAAAGATTGGTTGACCTTGACTTCCTAGCTTGAAAATGTGCCTTTTATGCAAAGAAACTGTACTCTGGGACAGTGGTTTTGCAGATTTACCTGCAGGTCCAGCTGTGAATCGGAGTTGAAGAAGTTGCGTGCACTGATGAATAGGCAGCTGTTTAGCCTCTGGATGGATTCCTGTGGAAGCGACGAGGATCTAGGTCATTGACTCGAGAACTGATGAGGGAATGGCTTGCCCCAACCATCTTCCCTTCAGGGGAACACCAGACTCAGGTCGCTGCCCTCAAGGGGTATGTCATCCTGACCTTGCTCTTCTCATGCGTCGGCAGCTACATCTTTCTCCCCTCTAGCACTTAATAGACCGGCGGCAGACCTGGTGGGATGTCACTTTCCATGAGCTGTTGGCTAACCAGAACCCAGCAGGTGTACTGAGCAGCAGTGTCACTTGGGAGGTGATGATCTCTGTTACCATGGCAACCAACCTACGATTATTGCTCGATCTCGGGCCAGGATTGAGTGAAACACCATTAGCACACCTCTTCCCCTTCTTGATGTTGCACATTGAATGCCTTTGAAGGCCTGTTACATTTCTTAATGGTGACACCCCTGCCCACTGTTGAGTCAATACCAGTTGTTGTGGGATGATGTATGTGAGCGTCAGTTGCTCAGTTAGGGACTTTAACTTGCAATGAGGTTGGGAAGTTATGTATAAGTCTTCTCACCATGGATTTAATCTGGCTCTAAGCAGAATTGTAGGTGGTACCATCCTTCCACCTGATTAAATGTCCTCTATTTCCAAACTTGCCACAAGGGAAAGTACAAAATCCCGCTGTTTTTGTTCTCAATTCATGGTTTAATTTTGCAATCAGTGTTGTAAGCAGCAGATTAGTTCAGTCCTTGTGAAATTGAAGGCAATGCAACACTTTAATTGGTCACTTTTTAACATGGTAGGTTCTCAGACTGAGGAAATGGTGAATGTTGTTGATCTTTAATGCAATATAATGGAGGAGAGAAAAATCTGGACCACAGAGCCCACAGGAAGAAAATTATAATCTGTCAGTGCTGCCTCCATTAGAACAATGCCAAGTAAATACCCGTCCCCATATCAAACAATAGAAGTTTCCTGCATATCAGAACATACCTATTGAGTGGGGAACTGATGAATAATGCAGGAGCACCATCGGATTGAAATACTTTTATTCTAAGGATTTCAGAACATGCTGGGATTTTTATTGCAAGCAATACTTGTGATGGAATATTCTTTTTATGTCAAAATGCTGCAACAGTTTGGAAGAACCAATATTAAATGGATATTATTGCAGATAATATATGTGAATGAAATAAAATTGTTTGCTTAAAGTATTTTGTAATTCTAATTGAATGTCGCATTTTTGTATCTTAGTTGTCTTCTGTTTCTTATTTTTCTTATTTTTATGGAGCAGGTATTGTCCTGGTCACTTGTAATGCTGCCAATTCAAGATTAACTGCATGGATGGTCTCTATCAGTTGCTTAATCCCCGATGTCAGTTTGTCATCCTGAATCCAATATTGTCACTTCATCTTTCAGTTCTGTTTATAATCAAAGTTTGAGATCAACAGCTTTCATTTTACTATCTGGAAGCCAATCAGTGCAGATTTTGTTTGTAAACCAGCATTCTGTATGTAAAACTGCCTTGTTTAATTAGATTAGTTAGTTGAGATTCATTTTAGTGAAATGAATCCTAACTAAGTTTCATCTCTTCCTCATTCTGAACACATGCTATGTCACACAATGGCTATTCAATTTTGCATTGGTGCCGGTTCAAACCATGTGTATTCCAACTACGCATTGATACAGATGAAATAGTACCATTTCCTTGTTAGTACCATTCTCACCGTACAGTGTTTCGGCATTTCATTATGTTTCTGTGTACAGTTCTGAACCAGTCCCCTTGCCCCTGAGCTTGCCAAATGTCTCAATGTTGTCGTGACATTGTCAAAGAATTCATTTCTTGGTAGATTCAGAGATAAATTAATGTAAACTAGTACGTATTAATGCCTCTGCTGTAATCAGGCGAAACACTCAGGCCATTGTCTTAATTTTTCTCTCTTGTATTCATTGAAATGTTGACCATGCCATTTGCTCCACTTACTGGGATTGGACTTGTTACAGAAGTGCTGAATGTCAACTTGCCAAATACAATTGGCTAAAAAGTCTGAGGCCAATCAGTCTCTTGAAACATTTTGCTGTGCAATCAACATTCCAACATTAATTGACAATGAAAAATTACGTACGTGCTTCAGAAGATTAGATTTGAAACAGAGATTTGTGAATATGAATGGAGCTATATATGTCTCCATCTCGGGCACCACCCTCAAGTCCACCTGGACTATTTCCAACACCTCCCTCACCTTCCTGGACCCCTCTATCTCCATCTCAGGCAACCACCTAGAAACCGATATCCATTTCAAGCCCACCGACTCCCACAGCGACCTAGAATATACCTCCTCCCACCCACCTCCTGCAAAAATTCTATCCCCTATTCCCAATTCCTTTGCCTTCGCCGCATCTGCTCCCAGGATGAGGCATTCCATTCCCGTACACCTCAGATGTCCTCGTTTTTCAAGGACCGCAACTCCTCCACCACCGCGCCCCCCCCCAAACCCCCCGCAGTGGTCAAGAACGCCCTCGACCGTGTCTCCCTCATTTCCTGCAACTCATCCCTCACACCCTGTCCCCGCAATAACCACCAAAAGAGAACCCCCTCATCCTCACATACCACCCTACCAACCTCCGGATACAATGCATCATCCTCCAACACTTCCACCAATTGTAATCTGACCTCACCACCACAGAACTTTTTCCTCTGACCCTTGTCTACTTTCTGGAGAGACCACTCCCTCCGTGACTCCCTTGTCCGCTCCACACTCCCCTCCAACCCCACCGCACCCGGCATTTTCCCTGCAACCACAGGAAGTGCAACACGTGCCCCAATACCTCCTCCCTCACCCCGATCCAGGCTCCAAGAAGATTTTCCACATCAAGCAGATGTTCAAATGCACATCTACCAATGTGGTATACTGCATCCGCTGTACCCGTTGTGGACTCCTCAACATCGGGGAAACCAAGCAGAGACTTAGGTGTTCTGCAAAGCAGTCCCTATGCTTGGTTCACAATAAACAACTGCACCTCCCAGTCGCAAACAATTTCAACTTCCCTTCCTATTCCTTAGACGACATGTCCATCCTGGGCCTCCTGCAGTGCCACAACAATGCCACCCGAAGGTTGCAGGAACAGCAACTCATATTCTGCTTGGGAACCCTGCAGCCCAAAGGTATCAATGTGGATTTCACAAGCTTCAAAATCTCCCCTCCCCCTACTGCATCCCAAAACCAGCCCAACTCGTCCCCACCTCCCTCACCTGTTCTTCCTCTCACCTATCCCTTCCTCCCACGTCAAGCCACACCCCCATTTCCGACCTACTAACCTCACCTCTTGACCTGTCCGTCCTCCCTGGATTGACCTATCCCCTCCCTACCTCCCCACCTACACTCACCTCTACTAGCTCCAGCCCACCTCTTTAACTTGTCTGTCTCCTCTCCAACTAACTTCTCCTCTATCCATCTTCGATCCGCCTCCCCCTCTCTCCCTATTTATTTCAGAGGCCTCTCCCCCTCCCCCTCCCCCTCCCCCTTTTCTGATGAAGGGTCTAGGCCCAACATGTAAGCTTTTGTGCTCCTAAGATGCTGCTTGGCCTGCTGTGTTCATCCAGCTGCACACTTTGTTATCCCTATATCTCTTAACAACCTCATTAAGTGAGTTCTCGGGTTAACTATGCAGGGTAGACTTAGAGTTTATCATTCTAACTTGCCAGCCCTAAAAGATGAAAGTTGGTTTATGTTGGATGCTTGTTTCATAGCTATGATAGTTACCCTGACAAGATTTTTCATGTGTTTTGTTGAGAATTTTACCTATTTAGTCACTCTAATCCTTTTCCTTTTTTAAAGTTTCCTTGGTAGTCATAAATTTTTAATTAATAAAATCTTTAGTCTGATACTATATGTTC
The DNA here is from genome assembly GCF_030684315.1 of Stegostoma tigrinum. Classification (NCBI taxonomy): domain Eukaryota; kingdom Metazoa; phylum Chordata; class Chondrichthyes; order Orectolobiformes; family Stegostomatidae; genus Stegostoma; species Stegostoma tigrinum. The sequence continues at coordinate 588,169 of NW_026728070.1, forward strand.
CCAATTTCAGAAGAAAGTCCAGAGAGACCTTTTAAAGGAAAGGGCTTGAGAAAGAAAACTTAAGTTCCATTGATCAAAGTCATGAATAGTTGATAAATTATTTGCACTTCATATTTCCAGAACCTACCCCGGAAGAGAGAGCCCAGAGAATTGCCAAAGCTGTCCGCAAACAGTCAATAGAAATGAAGGAAAATTGGGAGCAATTGAAAACCCGTGCGAGTAACTGGCAGAAACAAGTGGAAAAGGCGTTGGAGAAACTTCAAGAACTGCAGAAAGCTCTGGATGATCTTGAGGCTCATGTGATAACAGCTGAGGGGGTCCACACTGATTGGCAACCTGTGGGTGACCTGCATATTGACTCATTGCAGGGTCACATTGATAAAACCACAGTAAGTGCAATTACATTACACTTCACTTCTGAACAGATGTAACCGCAATGTTGTATCGCGACGATCAGTAATATGAATACTTCAGTAATATTGATTGAATGGTTGTTAACTTAATTTGCAAATTAAAACTTAGTTGAGCATGCCTTCTGATGATATCACATCATTAATATTAGTATAGTTGAGGATTCTATTAGTCAGTGACATCAGCTGAGTTACCTGCTTGTTGCCATGTTATCAAGATTAAAGGAAAAGCCTTACCACGCCATTTGGCAACTGCTTAGAGAGAGACAACTGGTTATGATTTAACCAGAAGATTACCATGCCTCAGGCAAGTAGAGGGTTTGAGGTGAAGATCCTTTGTGGTAAGCTCACTGGTGTGGCAATTGAGCCCTCTCTGCAGGGCATCACTCTGCATCACAAACCAACCGTTCAGTCAACTGAATTTGAATAGAGTTTAGGATTGGAGAGTAATCCATGCAATTGTATTTTTTTTAATGAATGTTTCTCACTGTCAAACTTTTTAAAAGCCAGCTCAGCCATACAGGCTAGATCAGTTCCTGATCTCAGCTGAATTTTTTGATCTCAGGTGAGTCAGCGTTAGGAGTTCAGTGATTGGAATGAATTCACATGAAATTAGCGAGAGGGATACTACACGTGAATAGATCAATGTTTTGAAAAGAGGATGAGATATGAGCAAAAGTTTAATTGATGTGGAAGACGAGCCAAAATCATCATCAACGGTGGAGCAGGCTTGAGCGGCCATGCAACATTGTGCTGCCGCTATTTGACTTGTTCTGTAAAGAGGAAGGAAAATGGTCAAAGTTTCAAAAATGCTGAAGATCTCAGCATTCTACAACCTCAAAATTTTATTGTGTTCAGTATATTATCACGACTGGTACCCATCTTTCCTGGTTTATCATCTCAGCAACTCTACTCTGCCCAAAAGCTGGTTACTTGTGACATTTTTGAAGGATCTTCCCAAGTCTGAAAATCATTTTTGTGTTTGTAGAATCAGAGTTGCCGTGTGGAAGGAGGTCTTCTGCATATCACAGCTCTTTGAAATAACTCCTCAATTCGTCCCCCTCTGCTGTGCAATGACTTCAACCACTTATATAATCTCTTTAATGGATGGAAACTTTTGAAGGCATCCGGAATGAGTATTAACGATCCCAGTTTACAACTGAGCCTTATTAAGTTCTTAGTTCTGATGATCAAGAGCTTGATCAAAGAGGATTGTTTTAAAAAGTGCCTTAAAACAGGAAAGGTACAGAGGCTAAGAGGTGGAGGAAGTCTCTTGTTGGGTTTGAAGCCTACAAAATTAAATGTTTGGCAACCAGTAGTGGGCCATTTAAAATCAAGAGTGGGCAAGAGGATATAATTAGACGAGTGCAGATATCCTGAAGTATGGTTGGACTGGTGGAGATTATCCAAATAGCGATAGGCATAGCCAAGGAACAATTTGGAAACAAAAATGAGAATTTAATAAAATTACTGTTAATACTATCAGTTAGGTAGAAAGTACAGAGAATAGGATTTGGTTCAAGGTGAGACTCGGGCAGTGGAGTTTTGACGACCTCAAGTGTTCAATGGGCAAATGTGGGACTCGAGCAGGGAATGCATTGGAATTGTCAGGTCCGGAAGTGAAGTAGTTCCACTTGAAGGTTTCACTGCTAATGAGCCAAGACAAGAGACAGCTTTAGGGATTGCATGAATGTGTGGTCGGGCGTTCATCGTGGGATAAACAAGATGCCAAGGTTGTGCTGAGACAAGCGTAACATTACATTGTTGCCAAGTTGGAGTAATGCAATCAGTAGGTAGTGAATAGAGATTGGTGTGGGGACCACAAACAGTGGTCTTTCCAGTTTTAAATTGTTGTCTCTACACAGGTCCGCAACTTTATGTTCTGTTCAAAGGGCATTCGTGACAAGAAAACAGAAGTTAGCCATTTGTTTACTTGTCAATATATCTTGATTTTTCCACCATGTTGTCCAATTATTTCCAAAACCTGTGCAGTGTACTAAGTGAACCATTCAAACCTTAAAAGGAAATGTTAAAGTTGTGGAATATAAAGTTAAATTTATTTTATTGAAAATTTAAATAAATTACATGAGGGTTTGACCAAGACTGAAAGGAATTAGATGGGACACCAGATGAATAAAACAAGCAGTAGTAAGGTGGTATCAGCTGGATGTTCCGGAAGAAAGAGAACGCAGCCAACCTTTCTTCCATCAGGGGGATTAATTATGTGGTGTCAGACACAGTTGATTAAATCATTCCTTCTGTCTTTACTACCTGACTGTACGATGGTTGTAATATTTCCTTTTTTAAAGGCTCAAGGTTAGACATACTTGTCATTTTATAAATTTTAAGAAGTTGGCTTATTGTCAAGTCACGGTAGGATTGAAAACACATTCTATAACTGTTTGAAGTCAGAAGTCACATGACACCAGCTCATAGTCCAACAGGTTCACTTGAAATCACACAAGCTTTTGGAGTGCAGCCCCTTCATCAGATGCAGTTAGTGAGGTGACCACACAGACAAACAATTTATAAGCAGAGAGATCAAAAGATCATAGAATTGGCGTGAGTGCAGTCTCAGATAATAACTCTATACAGGTGACCAAGAGTGTCAGAGGCAAGCAAAGTGTTTATAAAGTCAATGTCAGTGCTGTGCTGTCATGATAATCAGGCAGCGCAACAGGAATGTACAAAAGGTGACATCTCAGGTCAGACTCTGACTTGTAGTTTAGAGGCTTGTGTTCAGAATCTATCTGAGAGTTTTAACCTTTATTTCAAAAGCAAGAATTTATAAGATGCCACACTGACTGTAACTACAAGTTGTGTGCTTCTTCAACAAAATATCTGCAAATAAACAAGCATCCTGGATGAAGACTTATTATCTGACACTCCACTCACACCAGTTGTATGATCTTTTGATCTGTCTGCTTATAAATTGTGTGTCTGTGTGTTTTCCTCCCTGACCGCACCTGATGAAGGGACTGCACTCCGAAAGCTTGTGTGATTTCAAATAAACCTGTCAGATTATGACGTGATGCCAATGTGACTTCTGACTTTGTCTGTCCTCGTCCAACACCAGCACCTCCACATTATAAATGTTTGGAACCAAGTCAGTGCAACAGGGATATGTCGAACATTTGACTTCGGAAGGATGCCTAGTGCTGACAAATTCATTAATAACAAAGGATTTCTCCATTATGCCATCTATCGTAACATGCTGCGTCTCACAGTCATACTGAAAGGATGCCCACTTGAATTTAGTAGGGCCAAGAACAGTTATGGGCATCTTTAGCATGGAAGGAGGTCACTCAACCTATTTTATCTGTACCAGCTCTTTCCCAGAGCAACAAAATTAATCCGTCTCTCGAACTCATTCCACATATTTCACAGAATTGAAATATATCAGTACATACTTCAGAGATTTTAACATCAAGTGAGCAGTTCTCGCACTTCACCTTGTCACTAAAAATTGAAAACGTGACTTACAAAGAGTGAGTCTTTATTTTGTTCTGTTGTGATGATGAAGCAGATGCAAGTCCAAGTGCTGGAACTGGCCTCTGGAACTTACAAACTTTTAAATGTGTATAAAATGAATTCTGTGCACATCTACTAAAAGCAGTTTTATGGAAGGAAAAGGTACCAAAGAAGATTTGGTGTATTGTGCTTGATGCTATTATACTCCAACCTGTGAAAACAGAACTCTACGGCTGTGAGTGTTGAGTTCTGAGAGGGTGCTATCTTGTTTGAATTTACATTGCTAAGTCCAGGCCTATTTTCCCAACAGCAAAATTGGTAATCCAGCAAGAAATGGATATTTCTCGCATTTGTTAGCTGTAAGTGTCTGTTTAAAGTTTGAGTACAGTTTCCTCATATACAGGTGCTTAACCTGCTTTTACAGTTTGAACATTTGTTGTGCCAATGAAAATTTTTTGAATGATTTCACCTCCAGTTTTCCTCTTTATACATATTTGGTATTTTTTCATGGTAAGGACTGCCTGCAAAATCTGAGATTGGGTTTTGAAAGACATCAGCCTTTATTTTGGAGAGAAAATGGGAACTGCAGATGCTGGAGAATGCGAGATAACAACGTGTGGAGCTGGATGAAGACAGCAGGCCAAGCAGCATCTCACGAGCACAAAAGCTGACGTTTCGGGCCTAGACCCTTCATCAGAAAACTGGGAGGGAGAGAGGGTTCTGAAATAAATAGGGAGAGAGGGGGAGGCGGATTGAAGATGGATGGAGGAGAAGATAGGTGGAGAGGAAAGCATGGGTGGGGAGTAGGGAGGGGATAGGTCAGTCTGGGGAGGCCGGACAGTTCAAGGGAGCGGGATGAGGTTAGTAGGTAGGAAATGGGGGTGTGGCATGAGGTGGGAGAGGGGAATAGGTGAGAGGAAGAATAGGCTAGGGAGGCGGGGACGAGCTGGGCTGGTTTTGGGATGCAGTGGGAGGACAGGAGATTTGGAAGCTTGTGAAATCCACATTGATACCATTGGACTGCAGGGTTCCCAAGCAGAATATGAGTTGCTGTTCCTGCAACCTTCGGGTGGCGTCATTATGGCACTGCAGGAGGCCCAGGTTGGACGTGTCCTCTCAGGAATGGGAGGGGGAGTTGAAATGGTTCGTGTCTGGGAGGTGCAGTTGTTTATTGCAAACTGAGCGTAGGTGTTCTGAAAAGCGGTCACCAAACCTCCGCATCGTTTCCCCAATGTAGAGGAAGCCACAACGGGGACAGCAGATGTTTTGGATATTTCTTAAGCATTGATTTTCATTCAAAGTTGGTTGGATTTTGCTGAAGCAATAGACATAACTCACTATGACGTAGACAATGTCAGAGTTAATGTTTCGAGTCCTTTGACACTTCCTCAGAACTCATTCTTCACTGATGCTGCCAGACCTGCTGAGCTTTTCCAGCAACTTCTGCTTTTGTTGCTGATTTACAGTGCCCACAGTTCTTTTGTTTTTTACGACGCAGACAAAACTTGATCTCTGCAGGAAGCATGATGCTGCATTCTCCAACTTCCCTGCCTTTTTGTAATATAATATTGTCTTTTTAGGACAGAAGTGGCTTTTTTTTGGTTTGTTTTAACTTCTGCACATACTTTCTATGCAGGTTAAAAGTCTACACCTTTTCAGTTCACCGCAGTGCTGCATAATGAAGACTTTTAACAATTTTTTTATATAAAGTAGAAAATCAGTGTGGTTTGTTTTCCAAAATGTGATGTGTAAGTGCAACACTTAACAGTGTGTTCATCAAACTATTGTTTCCTTTGATCTTTGTGTTGCAGAAATTTCTAGAATCATTTCATATATATTTTTCTTGATATATTTTAGCAGCTTTCCTGGAGCAAGTCTGTTTTCCTTCGGATGAGACGACTTTCAGACATACTCCCTTTATTATGAGATATAATTGGGGTAAAATTAGGAGGATTTTTATTCACCGAGACACACATGACTATATGTTTAAAGCATTGGAAAATGCGTTCTGTTCGGACTGTCATGTTATCTGGTGTTTGTACCAGGCTTTCCGATTAAATGCAAGTGATTAAGGATGCTAATGATGCCACATGTTATTACAAGAGGAAATGAACATCCAAGTAAGGATTTTATGCCACATTTATACATAGCATGGACCATGCAGCATGGATGCAGTGACTGAGTGAAATGGGATGCAATGACTGAGTGAAATGGGATGCAGTGACTGAGGGAAATGGGATGCCGTGGCTGTGGGAAATGGGATGCAGTGACTGAGTGAAATGGGACGCAGTGACCGAGTGAAATGGGATGTAGTGATTGAGGGAATAGGGATGCATTGACCGAAGTGGCTTGTGATGTAGTGACTGAGAGCAATCGGAAGCCGTCCCTGAGGGAAAGGGGATTCAGTGACTGTGAGTAATGGGATAGAGTTACTGAGGGAAATGCGATGCAGTGACTGAGGGCAATGGGATGCAGTGACTCAGTGAAATGCGATGCAGTGACGGAGGGAAATGGGATGCAGTGACTGAGGAAATAGGGATGCAGTGAATGAGGGAATTGGGATACAGTGACCGAAGGGGTTTGTGATGCCGTGACTGAGACAAATGGGACGCACTGACAGAGGGAAATGGGATACAGTGCCTCAGTGAAATGCTCACAGCGAATTGCCCCCTCCATCCTGACCCGCTCACAGCAACTTGCCCCTGCAGTCCAGACCCGCTCTCAGCGACCTGCCCCCTCCGTCCTGACCCGCTCACAGCGACGTTCCACCTCCGTTCTGACCCACTCGCAGCGACCTGCCCCTGCAGTCCTGACCCGTTCACAGCGAATTGCCCCCAGCATCCTGACCTGCTCACAGCGACTTGCCCCCTCACTCCTGACCCGCTCACAGCGACTTACCCCTGCAGTCCTGACCCGCTCACAGTGACTAGACCCTGCAGTCCTGACCTGCTCACAGTGACTTCTCTCTGCAGACCTGACCCACTCACAGCGAATTACCCCTGCAGTCCTGACCCACTCACAGCGAATTACCCCTGCAGTCCTGACCCACTCATTGCGAATTGCCCCTGCAGTCCTGACCCGCTCACAGTGACTAGCCCCTGCAGTCCTGACCCCCTCACAGTGACTCGCCCCTTCAGTCCTGTCCCAATCACAAGGACTTGCCCTCTCCGTCCTTACCCGCTCACAGCGACTTGGCCCCTCAGTCCTCAGCCCCTCACAGCGACTTGCCACCTCAGTCTTGACCCACTCACAGCGACCTCCCCCTGCAGTCCTGACCCCCTCACAGTGACCTGCCCCCTCACTCCTGACCCGCTCTACATGGAGGAAACCAAGCAGAGGCTTGGGGACCGCTTTGCAGAACACCTCCGCTCGGTTCGCAACAAACAACTGCACCTCCCAGTCGCGAACCATTTTAACTCCCCCTCCCATTCCTTAGACGACATGTCCATCATGGGCCTCCTGCAGTGCCACAATAATGCCACCCGAAGGTTGAAAGGACAGCAACTCATAATCCGCTTGGGAACCCTGCAACCCAATGGTTTCAATGTGGACTTCACAAGCTTCAAAATCTCCCCCTCCCCAACTGCATCCCAAAACCAGCCCAGTTCTTCCCCTCCCGCAACTGCATCACAAAATCAGCCCAGCCTGTCTCCGCCTCCCTAACCTGTTGTTCCTCTCACCCATCCCTTCCTCCCACCTCAAGCCACACCTCCATTTCCTACCTACCACCTCATCCTGCCTCCTTGACCTGTCCGTCTTCCTTGGACTGACCTATCCCCTCCCTACCTCCTCACCTGTACTCTCCTCTCTACCTATCTTGTTTTCTCTCCATCTTCGGTCCGCATCCCCTCCCCTCTCCCTATTTATTCCAGTTCCCTCTCCCATCCCCCTCTCTGATGAAGGGTCTAGGCCTGAAATGTCAGCTTTTGTGCTCCTGAGATGCTGCTTGGCCTGCTGTTTCATCCAGCTCCACACTTTGTTATCTTGGATTCTCCAGCATCTGCAGTTCCCATTATCAGTGGCATTTTCCTCTTCATCAAAGTTTGTGCAAAAGCAACACGATATGGGGGGGCACGGTGGCTCAGCGGTTAGCACTGCAGCCTCACAGCACTGGGGACCCAGGTTCAATTCTAGCCTCAGGCAACTGTCTGTGTGCAATTTGCACCTGTGCGTGGGTTTCCTCCAGCTGCTCTGGTCTCCTCCCACAGTCCAAAGATGTGCACGCTAGATGGATTGGCCATGCTAAATTGCCCATAGTGTTCAGGGGCGTGGGTCTGGGTGGGATGCTCCAAGGTTTGGTGTGCACTTGTTGGGCCAAAGGGCCTGTTTCCACACTGTAGGGAATCTAAACAATCCTGTTCCCACGCCTCCATCTTATAACCCTGCTGATCACTGCACACAGAGATGTTTGATAACAAAAGGATAACAATAATATTCAAACCCAGTGCTGGAGATGTATTTTAAATGAGTATTTTAAATACACTGAGGCCAGTGTCGATCTCCAATTCAACTTTTATTTACAAATGATCTGTCTTCAACTTTAGCACTGCCTCATTCAGAGATAGTTGCCAGGGTGTCAGCATCTCTGACCCTCACACTTCTTATCTGTCAGCCAGGGCTCCCTGATTTGGGCTGTTAATATGGACCAATTAGGCAACTCATATTCTGTGAGGTTCAACTGGCCGACCTGGTCACAAACCAGTGCGGTGTGTTCATCGAAAATCAAACATGTGCTAGAAAGGTACCATTACATACCAGTGTAAAGGAAGGCATGAGGCTAAACTGGGGAGGGAAGGGAACTGCTTATTGGGGGTGGCCCAGACAGTGGAAGAAAATCGAATGGGAAGAAGACCGTTTGAGACTGAGGGAGAGAGATGTAATTGCCTGAATGAGGCATTCCAATTGCGAAATGGATTTTTGTGTGTACACCATGTTCAGTTTCCCTGATCTTAATCTGTACTCCTCTTTAAATCATTAGTATCTGAAATTTCTGTATCATTTCCAAATGTTCTGTCTCTAATGTTGTGCTGTTGGAATTGGTTGAACTGCAGAGACATCATTTATTTGCACAAATGTGTTCAGTGAAATGAGTTGCATGCTATATATGTATTATTCTTCCTGATTCTATTATACGCGTACAAATTAAAGTTAGTTCCACTTTTGAACAACAAACTGCTTTTAGATGTATGACGTATCTCATTTGCCTGCCACTTACTCTTGTTGATGAGTTGTGTTTCTGTTTTGTGAAGAAATATGAATGAACTGGAGCACTAATGGCAATGCCCAATGTGGTGATATTCCAACATTGCAGCTGGAAGGTGGGGCAGGAAGGGGGATGGGTTTCACAAGCACTATCACAGAGGGAAATGCAGAGACAGGTGATGTATGTGGCAGCACCAAGACAGTGAGGAGAATGAAATGCAGCCTGAAGGGGAATCTGGCTGTAGTCTCAAAGGCACAGGCTGAATGGAAGAGGACAAGAAAGGATTCACTCAGAGGAACAGAAGATCAGACGAGACTGATTGTGAAACAGGCAATAATCATTGGCAAGTTACTGATAGGAGGGTGAATCAATCGGGCTCACTTTAAGACTGTTTACAGTTACCATATGGTTCCTGGGAGATGTGTAGATCAGGCCAGGCTCATACAGAAACGCTTCCCGGAGTAATTAACATGGAGGCCCCACTGGGAAAGAGTGAGGGGTTGGCCGTCCTGCTACCACTGCTGCTGGTGATGTCCAGGCCAGTCGCCAGAGACTGCAGCTGCATCATCGGCACGAATGAACAATATGGAGGGTATGACAGTGAACTGGACTCGACGTCCAGATTTCTGATGGAAACGGTTGAATTTGCCAAGCTGCATAACATCTTCAGCACCCCTGCAGACTGAGCATAGAGGAGAAACGCCTCGTCATAGACAGACGGGTCTATACACCCATTGGATAGATTTCCTGTTTGCGCCCACACGTCCTCGATCATATCCATTGAAGTCAAGCCGGTGTTCTTCTCTGACTACTGCCTCCTGCTGGCTGACTGTCACCTACAGGATGACCAGGGGGCTGGCAAGGGGACATGGAAGCTGAATGTGAAACTGTTGACCTCAGAAAAATCATTAAGAAGCTCAAAAGAGAGCACACAGGTTGGAGAACGATGAAGACCCTTTTTGCACTCGGTGGGAGGCAGTCAAAGGGAACACCAAGAAGTTCTTTGTCCTGAAAAGTGTTCAGAAGGTGAGAGAGAGTTGGGCAAAACTGTTCAAACTCCAGAAACCCGTGCAAAACCTACTCTTACTACAGACAATCGGGACAGCGTCACGGAGGAGCCCCAGGAGGTGTCGAGGCAGCAAGCCTCACTCTCTGCCTTGGAGGCCTCCAAGATAATCTTGCGGTTCAGGGTCTGCACTGTGGAGCAAGATAGGATAACAGTCAGAGACAGACAGCACTGAAACAGACCGTTTGGTCCAACTTGTCCATGCTGACTCGATATCCTAAATAAATGTAGTCCCATTTGCCAGCATTTGGCCCATATCCCTCTGAACTCTTCCTATTCATTTTCCCATCCAGATGGCTTTTAAATGTTGAAATTGAACCAGCTTCCAGTCCCCTCTCTTGCAGCTCATTTCATACATGCACCACCCTCTGCATGAAAATAATGTACCTTAAATCCCTTTTAGATCTTTCCCCTGTCACTTTAAACCTCTGCCCTCCAGTTATGGATTCTCCCACCCCAGGGAAAAGACAATGTCTATAAACCCTATCCATGCCTCTCATGCTGTTACTAATCTCTATCAGGTTATCCCTCAGCCTTTGATGCTCCAGGGAAAATAGCCCCAGTCTATTCAGCCTCATCCTTTAGCTTTAACCCTCCAACCCAGTCACCATCCTTGTAAATCTTGTCTGAACCCTTTCCGGTTTCACAACATCCTTCCTACAGCAGGGAGACTGGAATTAGATACAGTATTCCAATGGAGGCCTAATCAGTGTCCTTCAAAGCTGCATGTGACCTAATGAGATGTGTTCACATTCCTCCTTCTTGAAGATGCTCAAGGAGAGCTCTGAGCTCAGCAGCCTCAAGGATGAACATAGCTCGATAAGTTTGTCTCAATCTGACACCCTGAAGCTAAGCAAATCCTTTCAAGCCAGTCCGTATGACACTCTGACCACAGCCAGCGCAATGACACCCAGACATTCCTGTCCTCGATCCTGGGGGTCTTCGACAACACCAAGCAGGAGAGCCTGGACCGACCATTATCTCTGGATGAGCTGGAGAAGGCCTTCGAGTCCTTAGAAAAGAATAAAACTCTGGGAAGTGATGCCTTTCCAGCCGAGTTGTATTCAGCTCTTTGGGAGTTGACTGGCCAGGGCCTGCTGGAGCTGTACGACAGTATGCTTCTGTCAGGTACTATGAGCGAATCCATGAGGAATGGTATCATCACCCTGACCTGCAAGTGGAAGGGATTGAGGGAGGAAGTTAGAAAGCAGCGACCAATATAATTGGCGAATGTAGCCTACAAAATCCTGTCTCAGTCATTTGTAACTGGGTCAGGTCTGCTCTGCGATTGGTGACTGACCCTGACCAAACCTGTGCTGCAGCGGACAGGACGATCTCTGAGAGCCTCGTGCTCCTAGGGATACGGTCACCGACAGGCAGAACAGAGGGGTGGATACCTGCCTCATCAGCCTGGACCAAGAGAAGGCCTTTGGCAGGATATTGCAGACCAACATGTGGGATGTGCTTTATAAAATGGGCTTTGGGGAGAGAATCTGCAATTGGGCCCGACAGATCTACACCGACATCATAAGCGCAGTCTCAATCTGCGTATGGGAATCACAGAGCTTACCCATCAGATCCAGGGTCTGGCAGTGCTGCTCACTCTCTCGTGCCTTTTTGTGTGCTCTATTTAGCCCTTTGTTGAGTCCATCAGTAAGGATGTGAGCCTGAGAAGTGTGATT